>NW_023596746.1:54888249-54890749 GCF_011947565.3 Pollicipes pollicipes | reverse complement strand
TCGGTGTACCGTCGGCAGCGTACAGCGGCCGCGAGGCCGCGGGCTCGGCGCGACTCTGATCGCCTCGCGATGCCTGCTGGTGGTGTTGTGAAACACGTGAGGGTGAATAGGCATCAGGTGATTGCAGATATAGCTTATGTGGTGACCTGCATGGAAAGCATTTTTGCGAAACCATCTTGATCTAGAACATGTTCAGTTGTTGATGGCTTTAAAATACATTGTACTGGAGGACAGCGATGCATAAACACGCATCTCTTTGACTGGTATATGGATTCAAGTACTTATATGTGAAAACGATAATACAAACTTATGGCAATAAGAAACATGTCATGATCACATATTGTCAGTTCTCAGCTACTTTTATGCGGGATGAATTGCAGTGCAGAAGGAAAACTGGGATATCACCGGTAGTAACTCATCCTTATGCATATGTGTAGAGGGACAATGCGAGTTTTAACGAAAGGAAGCCGGAGCAGATGGCTTACCTCAATCGTGGATGCCTCGGGTTAGGAGCAGACGGTGATAGGTGGTTAACTGCCTGTAGTCAAGCCGGCGTGGTCCTCCCGGAACGCTTGATATGTGGTGAAGCTGTCGTTTGCTTGTTACTACTCTGACGAAAAGATTGGGCTTTTGGAGCTGCTTGAGGTTCTTGTCGAAACGGTTTTAAAATACAGAAATGCAAAATTTCACGTGTGAAAGGACTGAGTCTCACGCTAAAGTGGCGTGAAGACATTTTCAGGCAAATCATGTTGGATATGGCTGAGTCCTGCCAAGAGCTCAAAACGGTGTCATGACAAGCTTGGCGTCCCATAAAATAAGAGAGTCGCAAAATTTTGACTATATTGTAACTTGGCGTAACATTTACCATCCCAAGGTTCCACACCGTACGGCCAACCCTTCCTGGAAAAGCGAGTAGGACTGGGAGAGCCTTTTTAAAAAGTTCTGGAAACTGCCAAACACCACTACCACCCGTCCAGTGAGGATGGGCAGCGCACCAAGCGGTGAGTCAGAATGCTGACGCCACCTTTCATGCCGGACACTAAAGCGTGCGTAGCATTTGTGAACCAGACGACTTAGGCATCGGGCACGCAGCAAATCGTCGGTGGCTAAAAATCGTTCAAGTCGTTGGCCAAAACGGTGTACAAGAATGGCCTCAGGGCAAAGCACCGGGAAACACGAAGTTATTTTGTAGCGGCCGAGAAACGAGACTTGCGGCTGGGAAAATGCCTCGCGATAGAGGTGCTCTGGGCGTGGTTGGTGGGGTACCAGCCCATTCGGCGTCGATCACATTGCCGCAACAGCGAAACTTAAGCTGCCAAACCTACATGTGTCTTTGGTGCAAAACTGTGGTCTGAATTTTTGTCATCGTCTTGCCTGAAATATTTGCGTAGGAAATATCAACACCATTTTGTTGTTGCGCATATCTTTTCTTGCGAAATTTGCTCGAGCTGTTTCATTTTAAAACTAACAAAATTACGTCAACGAATGCAGATTTTACCATAAAAAAGCACTCCAGTTCATTTACAAGGCACTACAAGTAGGCCCCATTCTATACCAATCTCGTTCGACTGTAACACGTGATTTCATCAGCCATCACAAGTCTGGTGACCACAGATAACACCAGATGAACTCAGGGCAACTGCAATATCCCACGAGTTATCCGCTCTTTGAGCGTCACTGAGCTGACCTGTAGTCATGGGAACGACTGGAGCTAATAAAGTCGTGTCCTGCTGGTCGAATTACAAGTTTTCCTAATCTGACCACTAGTCCTCAGATTGGCAGCAGCTGCAGTGACATGTTCGCAACTACCCACTCGAGTGAAGGTCATCCGAACCCCGACAATGAAGGTCATCCGATTCCCGAGAATGAAGGTCATCCAATCCCTGACAGCCCGACCAACGGCTGGAGAGCGCTGCAGCGACGCTTTTTCCCCCGCGACCTAAACTCATAGCTGGGACTGGGGGAACTTACTTCTGGCTTAAAGCCAGGCAAAAAGCTACGTTAAGCCGGCTTGTACTATCCGGCGCAAAGCAAGGGACAGGGGTAAGCTACGTTACCTTGAACCGGCTAATGCTCTCCGGTATCAATGCAAGAAAAACGTGCTCGAAATTACGTCAAACCGGCTAATTTCGTCCGGTAGCAAATGCAAAGTAAAACACTGCAGCGACGGCGATGTAGTGCTGTCTACCGCCTGCGACGGATCCGCACGCTTTGACGCATGCGCAGACTGACGACGGCAGCCGATACGTTCGGTGATGTTCGGCCCTCCTGCGGCGCTCGCCCTTCCTGTCAGGGCGGGGGGCAGGTGACGCCAATATAGCCTCAGCTGCTGACTGCTTTGGAAAGTACCAGTGACATAATACGAAACTACCAAGGCGACGAGGCTCGGCCTCACGAGTTGGCCGTCTGCTCGCTTGGATGAAAAATGTGTATGTATGTATATGCGAATGCTTTGGTTTGCATGAATGCATGCGAATGATTTGCATGGTAGGGGGGGGGG
>NW_023596746.1:54841072-54888239 GCF_011947565.3 Pollicipes pollicipes | reverse complement strand
GCCATCAAGTTGTCCGTGCTTGAAAACGACATAGACATTATAGGTATAGGCCTATCAATAAAAACTGGTATGAGCGATGCCTTATGCGGACCGTGATACGCTGCGCAGAAAAAAAGATTGCACACGACAGCCAAAGGGCGTTAACATGGCAGGTCAATCCCTCCCCCCCCCCCCCATTTTCTATATCCGGCGCCATCATTATCTCATGAAACTGAACCGATCAGACGGGGATCTAGCAGAATTGTCACAAGGACGTGAACAACCCCTGCTGGACATATCCTTGCTCGAATTTCGACACAAATGTACGCCGATCAAACTCCAGCTGGCAGACGTGAACACGTACAAATTAAATCGAAAACACGTGATGTTATTTTACGGCGCGCAAGGATTTTTTTGCGTATTGCGACCCCGTACAGAATGCGCGCAACCGTCACAACTCCGACCTCTGACTCCGACTCAGATAAAGACCCTGTCAGGCGTCAGCTGCCGGCAATCAAGGAAAGAATCTCATTGGGAACAATATTTCGGTTTGAAGGGGGGGGGGACATAGCGGTGACTGGTGGGGATTATCCCCCCCCCCCAATTAACAAGTCAAAATAAGCCCTGGCGTAGAGCACCGAAAGATGCGAGGTGGCGAAACCCACTGAATTCCAAGGTGCATCAGAGTGTACTCGGCAACACCCCCTTGCACGACGGGGGTCAAATCATTAACTCTCCAGTCTTAGATCCTCTTGACTACCTGTCTGTTTGCTGTCATCCAAATCGCCATTTATCCATGACCGACAATGAATATGCCATCGCTTATTAGCACTGCCTTGTAAATGAGCAACGTTCCTCGAACCTACACGAACAACCTGCGTAAAGCGCGCGAACGTAGCACCGAACAACCTTCGCCGGATGCCTCACCGCTGATTGCTTATCATGGAGACCACGCATGACGGTGCCGAGATACGCCGTGGACGCGGCGCGGACGGCGGGTCGGCGAGGTGGTGACGCGAGAGGGTCAGCAGCACCACACAGCCCTGTCGAACGGACAATCCCGATTCGACCGGCAGTAGTGACGTCTGATCGGCGTGGTGTCAGTCCGCAGTCGGCTCCGGTTACCCGTGCAGGGAGCAGGCGGACGCGGCGGTCAGTGACGGGCGGGTTTGACCTGAGCCGGCGGACGACAGACACAGCCGGACCAGCCGCCCCCCCCCCCCCCTTCCCTTCAGCCCGCCTCGGAGCCGGACCGGTCGAGCCAGCGGTCGGCGGCAGCCCTCGCAGAGGCCGGCGTCGGGACCGGACGGTGGGACTGGGACGGCTGATCGGCGCCTCCCGCCGCTGGCCGCCCTGCGGCGTAGGTGTGAAGGCACCGAGCGGATCGGTTCGAGGCATACCCCGCGACCCGTCGCCGGCCCTCGTCAGTGGACGCTGTCCAGGCGCAGCGGCTTCCCCGCCGTGCTTCGCGCGGCGAGAAACCAAAGGCGACTGAACGCGCCGGTGGGCTCTGAACGCGCCGGAGGACTGAACGCGAGCCGAAGGGCTGAACGCGTCGGAGAGCTGAACGCACTGGAGGGCTGAGTCCCGCATTGGCAAGACGAGCAAACCATGAACCCACTCGCCATTTCATTGCTGCTCGCGCTGGCGCTGCCTGCAGTGCTGCCTGGAGAATACTGCGATGACTTCGAAGATGGGGACTTCGGGACGTTCTGGCAGCGGGGCGCTCATGACACAGGAGGTTCCTGGAAACCTTCTAGTTACTTGGAACTGAACAAGAGCATTCCGAATTTTCCGGCGCCGTCCAGCAGGGATGTGATTGTTTATCTCACCCTCGACCCGAAAAGTACATACGTGAGCGCCGGTTTACAGATGGTAAATGAAGTCCGTTTTCCCATTGGGTCCAGCATCTCCTTCCGCTACTGGCTCCGCACAGAGGCAGTAGGTGCAGGAACGTTTCGAGTGAGAAAGATTGTCGATTCACAGGAAGGTGATATTTTGATGGACTTGACAAGCAAATCCGGACCAGACAACTTACGTTGGATGGACGCCACCGCGCCAATACCCCACGATGGAAAGAAATTTGCGGTGAGTCATTTGCAAGAGTTCATCGCGTAGCAGCAACGGAAGTCTACGAACTCTTCGTCGTGTCTGCTTTGTCCAGTATATGCACTCGGAAGTGAATTGCGTTTGGATTACTGAGCATCTTTCCGCTTGTTTTCCATGTCCTCTGCAAATAATTTGGAGTGAGGAAAATTAACGTAAACAGGAAACTATTCACGATCGACCATTGAGACTACAGACCGATTTAAAGATGCGACAGGCGCTGACATTGTTTTGTTTTTATCCGAAAAGTTACTCAGTGTGGTTTGGGAATGCACCTTTCTGGAGACCCAAAATGGACTATCTAATATAATTCACGGTTGAGTGATAAGTGATTAGAAATGAATGATTATCTCTCAAATTGACCCCGTATATCCCGTAAAAGGGTATGCAGCAATATGTACCGTTTTGTGTAGCTTTTATTACTAAAGTACAATGATGAGCTTTTCCGATAAAAACATTCATAGTAATGTACCGGCGGTAGAAAAACTACCACACGTTCATGCATATAAATATATGTACATAACTATATATTTATTACACACAGTTATACATTTATACATTTATCTTTATACATATATTATATATATATCTATATATAATATATATATTATAGATAGATAGATAGATCGAGATATAGATATAGATATAGATATAGAGGAGAGAGAGAGAGGAGGAGAGAGAGAGAGAGAGAGAGAGAGAGAGAGAGAGAGAGAGAGAGAGAGAGAGAGAGAGAGAGAGAGAGAGAGAGAGAGAGAGAGAGAGAGAGAGAGAGAGAGAGAGAGAGAGAGAGAGAGAGAGAAAGAGCGAGGAGATACTATATATATATATATATATATATATATATATATATATGTATATTATATTATATACACATTTATATATATATATTATATAATATATACATATGGTGTGTGTGTGTGTGTGTGTGTGTGTGTGTGTGTGGTGTGTGTGTGTGTGTGTGTGTGTGTGTGTGTGTGTGTGTGTGTGTGTGTGTGTGTGTGTGTGTGTGTGTGTGTGTGTGTGTGTGTGTGTGTGTGTGTGTGTGTGATAGATCAAGTGAATAACTTGCAAGAACTACGAGAATAAGGAGAAAACCGGTTTAGGCCCACATCGATTGCCCTCGACATGTGGTCGGAGTGCCGCGACGAGGTTCTCTGGTTACTCATACCCGTGTGTCTTTTCAGATTATGCTATTTGGTGCCTGTGGCGGTGGAACCAACAACAATATCGCCGTTGACGACATTCGAGTGATCGGGCCCGCAGAATTCAACCATACATGTGGATCAGTGACTACCACTACAGAGATGACAACCACCACCCAACTGACAACCACAACCGCACCAACGTCTACAACTGAATCAGCAACTACAGCAGACCCAACGTCTTCTACAGAGCCAACGACTACGACAGGGCAGCCGACTAGCACAAAACTAACAACTACAATGGAACCAACAACTACAATGAAACCAACAACTACAATGGAGCCAACAACTTCACTGAAACCAACAACTACAATGGAACCAACAACTTCAATGAAGCCAACAACTACAATGGAACCAACAACTTCAATGAAACCAACAACTACAATGGAACCAACAGCTACAATGGAATCAACAACTTCAATGAAACCAACAACTACAATGGAACCAACAACTACAATGAAACCAACAACTACAATGGAGCCAACAACTTCACTGAAACCAACAACTACAATGGAACCAACAACTACAATGAAACCAACAACTACAATGGAACCAACAACTTCAATGAAACCAACAACTACAATGGAACCGACAACTACAATGAAACCAACAGATACAATTCAACCAACGACTTCTACAGAGCCCACAACTACAACAGAGGGCCCGAAGCTGGGCCCAGGCGCCCTCCTCTGGGCGGTGTTCGTGGTACTAGGCACCTCGCTGCTGCTGCTGCTGCTGCTGGCGTTGGGTGGACGCCGCAGACGCGGCCGACTCAGCGGCCAGCTGCCGCTGGCGCACTCGACCAGCAGCGGCTCGGACCAGCTCAGCAGCGGCGGCTGGTACGACTACCTGGTCAGCGACCCATGGCGGCGTGTGCAGAACCGCTTGCGTCATCTGTAAGCGTCACACCGGTGCGGCCAGCGAGCTCCCGGGTCGGTCGGACTCACCCGTGTCACGCGACGGCCGCTGCCGTTCAGCCCCTGCTGACCGGGGCCGCAGCGGAGGCCGCGGCGCGTACCGTGGGCAGCGTACAGCGGAGGTCGCGCGCGTACCGTCGGCAGCGTACAGCGGGGCCGCGGCGCGTACCGTCGGCAGCGTACAGCGGGGGCCGCGGCGCGTACCGTCGGCAGCGTACAGCGGAGGCCGCGGCGCGCACCGTCGGCAGCGCACAGCGGGGGCCGCGGCGCGTACCGTCGGCAGCGTACAGCGGAGGCCGCGGCGCGTACCGTCGGCAGCGTACAGCGGGGGCCGCGGCGTGTACTGTCGGTGTACCGTCGGCAGCGTACAGCGGCCGCGAGGCCGCGGGCTCGGCGCGACTCTGATCGCCTCGCGATGCCTGCTGGTGGTGTTGTGAAACACGTGAGGGTGAATAGGCATCAGGTGATTGCAGATATAGCTTATGTGGTGACCTGCATGGAAAGCATTTTTGCGAAACCATCTTGATCTAGAACATGTTCAGTTGTTGATGGCTTTAAAATACATTGTACTGGAGGACAGCGATGCATAAACACGCATCTCTTTGACTGGTATATGGATTCAAGTACTTATATGTGAAAACGATAATACAAACTTATGGCAATAAGAAACATGTCATGATCACATATTGTCAGTTCTCAGCTACTTTTATGCGGGATGAATTGCAGTGCAGAAGGAAAACTGGGATATCACCGGTAGTAACTCATCCTTATGCATATGTGTAGAGGGACAATGCGAGTTTTAACGAAAGGAAGCCGGAGCAGATGGCTTACCTCAATCGTGGATGCCTCGGGTTAGGAGCAGACGGTGATAGGTGGTTAACTGCCTGTAGTCAAGCCGGCGTGGTCCTCCCGGAACGCTTGATATGTGGTGAAGCTGTCGTTTGCTTGTTACTACTCTGACGAAAAGATTGGGCTTTTGGAGCTGCTTGAGGTTCTTGTCGAAACGGTTTTAAAATACAGAAATGCAAAATTTCACGTGTGAAAGGACTGAGTCTCACGCTAAAGTGGCGTGAAGACATTTTCAGGCAAATCATGTTGGATATGGCTGAGTCCTGCCAAGAGCTCAAAACGGTGTCATGACAAGCTTGGCGTCCCATAAAATAAGAGAGTCGCAAAATTTTGACTATATTGTAACTTGGCGTAACATTTACCATCCCAAGGTTCCACACCGTACGGCCAACCCTTCCTGGAAAAGCGAGTAGGACTGGGAGAGCCTTTTTAAAAAGTTCTGGAAACTGCCAAACACCACTACCACCCGTCCAGTGAGGATGGGCAGCGCACCAAGCGGTGAGTCAGAATGCTGACGCCACCTTTCATGCCGGACACTAAAGCGTGCGTAGCATTTGTGAACCAGACGACTTAGGCATCGGGCACGCAGCAAATCGTCGGTGGCTAAAAATCGTTCAAGTCGTTGGCCAAAACGGTGTACAAGAATGGCCTCAGGGCAAAGCACCGGGAAACACGAAGTTATTTTGTAGCGGCCGAGAAACGAGACTTGCGGCTGGGAAAATGCCTCGCGATAGAGGTGCTCTGGGCGTGGTTGGTGGGGTACCAGCCCATTCGGCGTCGATCACATTGCCGCAACAGCGAAACTTAAGCTGCCAAACCTACATGTGTCTTTGGTGCAAAACTGTGGTCTGAATTTTTGTCATCGTCTTGCCTGAAATATTTGCGTAGGAAATATCAACACCATTTTGTTGTTGCGCATATCTTTTCTTGCGAAATTTGCTCGAGCTGTTTCATTTTAAAACTAACAAAATTACGTCAACGAATGCAGATTTTACCATAAAAAAGCACTCCAGTTCATTTACAAGGCACTACAAGTAGGCCCCATTCTATACCAATCTCGTTCGACTGTAACACGTGATTTCATCAGCCATCACAAGTCTGGTGACCACAGATAACACCAGATGAACTCAGGGCAACTGCAATATCCCACGAGTTATCCGCTCTTTGAGCGTCACTGAGCTGACCTGTAGTCATGGGAACGACTGGAGCTAATAAAGTCGTGTCCTGCTGGTCGAATTACAAGTTTTCCTAATCTGACCACTAGTCCTCAGATTGGCAGCAGCTGCAGTGACATGTTCGCAACTACCCACTCGAGTGAAGGTCATCCGAACCCCGACAATGAAGGTCATCCGATTCCCGAGAATGAAGGTCATCCAATCCCTGACAGCCCGACCAACGGCTGGAGAGCGCTGCAGCGACGCTTTTTCCCCCGCGACCTAAACTCATAGCTGGGACTGGGGGAACTTACTTCTGGCTTAAAGCCAGGCAAAAAGCTACGTTAAGCCGGCTTGTACTATCCGGCGCAAAGCAAGGGACAGGGGTAAGCTACGTTACCTTGAACCGGCTAATGCTCTCCGGTATCAATGCAAGAAAAACGTGCTCGAAATTACGTCAAACCGGCTAATTTCGTCCGGTAGCAAATGCAAAGTAAAACACTGCAGCGACGGCGATGTAGTGCTGTCTACCGCCTGCGACGGATCCGCACGCTTTGACGCATGCGCAGACTGACGACGGCAGCCGATACGTTCGGTGATGTTCGGCCCTCCTGCGGCGCTCGCCCTTCCTGTCAGGGCGGGGGGCAGGTGACGCCAATATAGCCTCAGCTGCTGACTGCTTTGGAAAGTACCAGTGACATAATACGAAACTACCAAGGCGACGAGGCTCGGCCTCACGAGTTGGCCGTCTGCTCGCTTGGATGAAAAATGTGTATGTATGTATATGCGAATGCTTTGGTTTGCATGAATGCATGCGAATGATTTGCATGGTAGGGGGGGGGGGGCTAAACGGGGCTCGGCAGAGGTGCTTCCGAAAGCCTTTCAAAATAAATTCGCACCATTCAAAGATTAGACTGGGGTGTATCTTTTATCATTAATTTTGTGTCTGTCCCTGCACGGGATAACAGTGTCAGCAGCCCAAGGAATATAGATTCTACATTCAGTCTTCCATTTCCACCTCCAGATGCCAGCACAATTTCGTGGTGCTGTAAAAACTAATCCGTTCTTATTATCAATCTAAAAATCGCACTGGTGAAATGTATAATGCCCAGAATTCCTTCTAAGTGTGCGAATTGACGTCCTAAAGGGCTTAAATATGCTTCTTTCAGATGCGTCATCTCTTTTGTCCGCCCGTTGGCCACCGCTCAGTGTTAGCAGTGGGGTCGGGGCGAGGCTGACGCCGCGCGGCCCATCAAGGCTGCGGCGCCGGATGTGGAGGTTTTTGTTGCTGAGATTTACGAGCGCGCATGATCGAAACTTTATACACTTATCGATCATAAATGAATGCTGATTGTCATGTACGTCCAGACAGCATGGGTTGACCACGCTGCTACACATTTTTAAATCCTTTTTGGGTGTACTTTCATCATTAAGGAGCATTTTGTCAACCATTTACCACACCCCACCTATTCCATCCGTTGTCAAAGCTCTGGTTTGACAAGCTAATCATGTTTCTAGCTAGTCATGTTTCTAGCTAGTCAAGCTAGACAAGCTAGTCAAGCTAGTTCTGGTTTAGCTCAAAGCTAAAGCGCCCCTGCAGCTTACATAAATCAGAACATTCATCTGAGATGAAATGCCACATTGCGAACTGACCACAATTTCGACAACAGAGAAGCACGCATCCAGAGAGGAGTCCCGTTTGTTGACTTTTTCGGGCAGACTGAGTCATTTTTCACTGCTCAACCTCCTTCTCCGAACCCAATTTGCCAAACTACACTCCCATGCTCAGTCACTGCCAGTTTGAGAGCCGGCGATGATTTCACGGATCTATTGGACCGATCGGGCCGGCTGGTGACTTCGTGCCTACGCGTAGTCCGTAATCCACCAATAGTGTGGCAGACATTAGCTCTAGGTTGTTTTTGCGCGCGCCCATTGTGAACTGTCAGGCGGTCACGCTTAACCAAGTCAATGTTTCAATATACGCAAGGTGGCAATGTCGCATGGCTAGTTTGGTAGAACCACAACGCCATGCAAACGTTCCAGTATGGAGAATCATGTTTCCTAAATAGAGAGATCATGTTGAATTAGACAGTTTTTCACTTAAAAGTATACCAATAGTTATAAATGAGTTCATTTAATCATATCTGGTGCCTGTCTCAATACCTTTAGCTGTGGAGCATTCCCTTAAATCTAAAATTTTTGATGTTATATCGATGTCGAGGGATGTCCTCAGATTTGTGACTTCTGACATTCTCGGATAATGGATCCCTTAAAAGTTGCCGGGGATCTTCTGGAAGCCCTCATCATTTTTAAAACTTTTTCCAAAAATCTTCCGAGATTCAGGATCTATTTTGAGTTCATTTTGGGAACTTCTGAGATCTGGAGCTTTTGTCGAAGTTTTTTCGAAGCATTCCGCAAGATCTGGGATGTTTTTTTCAAAAATGCATCGAAAGATCTTCTGCGATAAAGGATCTTTTTGTTGGACCCAAGCACATGTCTGCATGCTCTTGCCTCAGCCGAGACTTCTTCGTCCCGTGAAGTTACGACCCTCGGACGCCAAATGCCCAGTGGCAAGCCTGAGTTTCCGCCGCGTGGGGGACCTCGAGAGCAATCTCGTGACCTTTATGCAAACAAGAAGTCGGCGGTGTGCTGGGTTAGTGATGAACACATGCGCGGAACACAGGGGCGGATCTAGCCTAGAGTTGTTTTTTTTTTAGTGGGGGCAACCGTTCGTCGCCAGCTGGCTGGTGTGGGGTCCAGTGCATGGTGCCTCTCGCGAGTACCTAGAAGGGACGCCATTCAAAACCGAAAAATGCTTTGTCCCAGACCCCGAAATGCTTTTGAATCTTAAGCAGAAGTTAAAACAAAATAGTTAAAACAGTTAAAGTTAAAACAGACGGTAAGTAGACGAAACTTTTATGAAGCTCTGGGAATGCTTTGGGGGGACCAAAACATACTCTCAGAGGTTTTGGGGGGGCCATGGCCCCGTGCCCCCCCCCCCCCAGGATCCGCCTATGGCGAAACATATTTGCACCCATGAAAACAGTGTATCTCGCATTGAGTGGTGTTTTGCCTGATTGCAGCTAAGGTACTGTAAAGATACCAAATATTTTGGGGGAATGCTGGTCATCGTACTGGTCTTTAAGGCTGTGTCAACTTTATGGCCCCAGCTTGCTCGGCTCAGGCGCCGAAGTGAGGTAGTCGGATTGTTTTGAAAAAGACGGCACTAGTCGCTCCTCGATCGATTGCAGATGTCACTTTGAGTCGAACATGGTTTCGCTGACTTGTGATTTGCAGATGATATAAGTGATTACATGGTGCAGTTCGTTTCATGTTGTTATTTGAATTGGCCGCTGGAGTCTGACATCAACATGTTTGCCACGTCAGCATAATATTTTTGGTCGCATGCAGATCGACACGCGCCCGAAAATTGATTTTGATTGGCCTGGAGGTCAACACACATGCATTGTGACTTGGTTGTGATGAATAGAAAAAACTAGACCGGCGCGCAACTTACAGGTCATTCCCCTATTCCCGATGAACTGTGCTGTGACAGATGTAAGGTTATTTATTACATAAGTAAAAACGGAATCCTTCGGTTTTTGTTATTCCATTTCTATGTCTATTTTACTTATTTGAACACATTTGTTTTTACTCGTTTTAACGTAACAACTCGCGTTGAACTAAATGTTGACCTAATTGCAAGCTCAGGCTTGCAAGGCCTATCACGGAACCCACAGCAGGTGAAAGCTGCGAGCATCGCTCTGAACATGATTGAGTCTATTGCTAACTTGACGAACCTGACATCTATCCTGAAAAACGCCCCACAACAGTCGAATATTTGGTTCGTGCACGAGGGGTACTCTCGTGCAGCTATGTCCGTCGATTCTCCCTTTTACTTACACGGTTTCTCAGCCTTTTCTGAGTGGAAATGTGTTGATCCCGTTTTCTGCGACCGCACTTACCGATCTATGAGCCATGATTCGACAAGTGTTTCGACAATTTTTGGCGATTTTGGCGAATTCCGTATTGAGCTAACGGAGCACGTTTGCACGCACTGACTACTCCGCTGGTCTGATCCGGTGCTGAATTTGATACAATTTATTGGTCACCTGTTAATCAATTACCTAGTTGGGATGTGCACTGTAGCTTTGTACGCACCGCTGATTCCAAGCGTGAACAATGCGACACATGATTCGAAGACAACTCAAGCCATAATTTGAGGCGATAGCTACTGCCCGCCCGCCCAACTACCCTAGCGCGCGGCTCGTTGACGCCCACACACGCACACACGACCCTGATTGGTTGTGACGTCATGTGGGGGCGGGACCCACGCGTTTGGTGTGCTTAATACGATGCTCGACGACATGATCTGTCTTGTGTGTACGTATTGGCATTTAAAACACTCTCCAACATAAAATGTCTATTCCGAGGGTCGACTCGATAAAGTTCAGAGGAGAGCCATGTGAAATAGCACATTTGCAGCGACAATCCCACAGGGCACACAAAAGCACGCATACAAAACACCCCAGGTACGCCCACACACGCACACGCACATCTATTCATCAAGTTCCAATTAAATGCCAGCACAGCTCTCGCCGAAAAGCCGAGAATGACAAAGTCTTGGATTGTGGATCATACGGTTCTTTTGTAGCCGGCGGCGGGCTGACGAATGAACGCGGTATTTTGCATCGAAGAGAACGGAGAGTTTTGTTGCCTCCTATAAAAACTGTTCTTTTGTCTAAAACACCGTTGTTTGTTTACTTTTCATCAAGCACTACGGCTGACCTGAACTGAAATGTGGCTGGCAAACCCGAAGAGGTGAAACCTGACAAAGAGGGCTTCCATAGGTAGCGGAGAGTTCCTCTGGCTTTGTTTCAAACCTCCAGCTTAATTAAGAGCTAGCCACTAGGCGTGCTCATCTTCCTAATTTCGCGAACAGGTGGAAGTAGATCTTACCCGGGAAAGTTTAAGAAGCAGCCAATTTAGTCATGTATTTGTTGCATCTTACGCCAAAAACAACATAATTATGTGAAAATCAGGATGCAGCGGGCAGCACACAGTCCTATTGCGGCTCCTATACCCTCATTTATTCCGTTTTATGAATGCATACGTGTGTGAAGTGCTTGCTCAGTGCTTTTAATAACACGCACTCACTAATGAAAGTCATGAAGACCTGGAAATTATCGACCGACAAAGTAAACATTTGCATGCCCTGTCGGGAGCCAGCACCGATGTGATCCGGCCCAGCTCAGTTCCGTTCAGTTCAGTTCATTGCGGCTACATTCTGGAATACTTTCAGGCTTTTCATGGACCAAGTCGAGATAAAAAAAACAAACACAAACAGTAGGCAAGGGAAAGCAAACTCACAATTCTCACAACTCAAACAACTAACAGTCCACAAACAGGCGCAGGAACGTACACTCAGCTCAGCTGGTCGCCTCGGAGAAGGCAGTGTATCACATCTGCTTTGCAGCGCAACACGCGCGGCACGTGGTGTTTTGCATGGCGGTCGGCAGGCGGTGAAACAACTTCGCAGCACCGTGGCTGAGCTTACGCTTCCCCGCGTTCGTCCTGGCTCGCGCTTCGCAGCCTCGTGGCTGAGCTTACGCTTCCCCGCGTTCGTCCTGGCTCGCGCTTCGCAGCCCCGTGGCTGAGCTTACGCTTCCCCGCGTTCGTCCTGGCTCGCGCTTCGCAGCCTCGTGGCTGAGCTTACGCTTCCCCGCGTTCGTCCTGGCTCGCGTCACTTTAAGTTGTCCCGTCTGTCGAGCGCTGTAGCTGCTGTGGACGGTCTGGAATAATCCTTACAAGTCTGTCGGTTGTCCTGTGTGGAGTATAAATTTGGGAACAGCTAAGTAGTGATATTTTGGGAAGTCTTGAGCCGACAAAATACCTAAGCGTGGTGCTTCCTCCCAAATTCTACCGTACTTCTTTTTCCCGAAATGACACGGTTACAAAAATTGACCAGTTTTTGTACTCGGTGAAGTTGTGTGGTACCGCATGTTCCTTAAATGGATATGCAGTGACGAACTGAAGACACCACGAGTCCCCCCACCACTTGCCGCAGAACGCAGCGCGGAACGAGGTGGCTGGCGTGGATGGGGCCAATGCGTGTACCAGTGCACTTAGCTATCAGCTGGTCAGTGTGTGGTTGAAAAGTGGGCTTTCCGTCAATTGTGAGACCCAGATTCTTGACAGCTCTGGTTTCAGTTACCATCGATGTTCCAATTTATATCGTATTTTTTGGAATATCACGAGGCATATATTTTGTTCAAAGCAACAGAAGTTGAGTTTTTGCCGCACCAATTTTCATTTTATTCTGGTCAAACCAGTTAACAAGTTCTGTGGGAGCAGCTTGTAAACGAATAATAATATATGCGAGCTGCTCTTTACGGCCACTACCGAGCAGCTGGGTATCGTCGGCAAACTGGACCACTGTAGAGCTGCCGGTATACAGGCTCATTTCGTTCGAGAATGCAGAAAACATTAAACAGGCTTCCACCCTTAGACTCCGGTTGTGTTTGGCTGTGGCTCTGAGAGGGTTTCACTTCCGTCCCTCCGAACTATTCTGACCTGTTGAGCGTATTCTGACCCCTTATCTAGCCAATGGGTGTCTACGCCTTACATATTTAGTTTGCTGAGTAATTTTCCGTGATCGATCACGTCAGAAAATTTGGAACGATCAACGAAAACTAACAGAGCAATGTCACCAGAGTCCATCGCACGATACACACGGTCAGTCACTACAGCAGGGACAGTCTCAGTCGAATGATGACGTCTGTATCCGTGCTGGGACGAAAACAAATGATTCTACTTGAAATAAACGCTTATTTAGCGGTGCACGAGTCATTCAACTATTTTAGTCACAGCGGGCAGTATGGAAATGCCAGCCAGCTCGACACACTGGCTAAATTCCCCTCATTTCGGTATTGGCGTTACGAGTGCATGCTTCCAAATCGCTGGCCCCGCTCCTGAGTATAGCGCCAGATCCCAGGCCGTATAAAGACGCACGCCTGACGATAGCAGCATTTTGATCGCCGATTAGTGCGGTATACAAACACTCAAGCGAAACGACAACAACTGGGGCAGCCGGCAACTCTCTTATAAAGCAAATCCCCCGTCAACGAAGCTTCGTCGGCAGCTGTAATCAGCCAGCCGGCGCCAGACGTCAATCTCCTCCGTTGTCTCAGAAGATGGCTGGTCCGCGGCTCGACCTCCGACACCACCGTCACGTGACCGCTGCAGACGCAGCACGTGCTACCGGACGGGCCCACACTCTGGACTGGACCCGCCCTAACGGGACCCGCACTAACGGGAGCCGCCCTGACGGGAGCCACGGAACCCACCCTGATAGGACCCGCCCTGAGGGGACACCCTGACCGGACCCGTCCTGAGGGGACCACCTTAATAGGACCCGCCCTGACGGCAGCCGGCAACAGCCAGACATGGGCAGCTTCCGGTGCGGCGGCGGCGGCCCGTGTGAGGCTGATCTGGGCCCGCACGCGGCCGTGTGAGGCTGATCTGGGCCCGCACGCGGCCCGTGTGAGGCTGATCTGGGCCCGCACGCGGCCGTGATAAGATACCTGCGGCGGCGGCGGCGGCGGCGCGAGTGAGGTGTAGTGCGTGCGGAAGCCGACGTCGACATCAGTCGCGCTCGCGCACGCGCCCAGCAAGGCAGCCGCCTCCCGTCCGCCGTCGGCAGCGGCCGCGAGTTATGGTGCAGCGTGCCCCACCACGCCGAGCGCTTCGCATGGCGCTGCTAGCCGCCTCCCTGCTGCTGGTGACCGCGCTGGCTGGCGTGCACGGCGGAGAGTACTGCGACGACTTCGAAAACGGCGATTTTGGTCAGTTCTGGCAACAGAGCGCTCTAGATTATGGAGGCCAGTGGAAAGCCGTCAGCTACCAGGAGTTGAAAAAGAACATAACAGATTTTCCAGAGCCAGCAGGCGGAGATACCGTCGTCTATCTGACACGCAAGCCTGGCAGTTCATCTACCAGCGCTAGATTGCAGACCAAATCATCGTTCGATTTCTCAAGCGGTGGTAACATGTCCTTCCGCTACTGGTTACGTTCTAAATGGCAAGGATCAGGAACTTTTGAAGTGAGACGGATTGTTGGCTCAAAAGAAGATCCGCACGCGATTATGTCTCTGACATCGACGTCCGGGCCCACCAACAAAGACTGGGAGGAAGCCAGCACGGAGATTCCTGCCGATTCCCAGGACTTTAAGGTGAGCTTCCCACGTTGCGTTCTTTATTGGATTTCCGCTGCAAACGCCTAGCTAGCTCAGAATAGCCTATTTATTCCACACTGCCTTCCGAAGTTCTAAAGGAGATAGACCCATTCCAGACACCATATTTTCAGGTTAGGGGGGTGTAGTGAGAAGTGATATGCTTACGTATATTGAAGTTAACTCCAGGACTGATGTGCTCCATTGCAGACGAACCGTAAAAGTTGGACACCGGCCTGTGTCCGGCTGCATTTTAAGGCAGCGCATGAGGAAGTGTCAGGGGGTAATCCACTTCTGAAGGTGTAGCTCGGTGAGATTCGCAACTCGCGAGTTCCCTTTTGTGAAGTTATGTTATGTGAGCATCTTCGAGAGCGTAAACTGAGCAAAGCAATACTTGAAGGCATCATATGATGATCCGCTTAATCGGTTAAATAATCCCAGTTGTCGGAACAGAAGTGCAACATTTCCTTTTTTGAGTCACGTTTTTGTGTCCGGATGGCACATTATTTGCACTGCTGAGATGGCCACTAGCCGTCAAACAGTGACTGGTTGGACCTCTCGGAACTGGACATTCGGCATTTGACTATGGAAATTTGGAACTATAAACGTAGTGTGATGTCTGTAAACCGGTCTCTGGCAATATGTAATGTACCGTACCGAAATTTTGCTTGAATTTCCGTGATTGCCCATGTAGCACGTATCGAATCGTTCAGAGTGTTAAAAAGATTGGCTTGTGTTAAAAATGCTCTCTAATAACCTTTTTACGTCAGCACTTTGAGACAGAGGCCTAATTTGGTATCAGATACGGAATGCGCGTCGACCAGCATACGCAGGGGAAAAACCAAAGGAACACCTCCACGTCCACCGCAATAGCTCGACTTTACTCCGTGAGCGTGCTTATGTCATCGCGTACTTATGCGTCATGTCTGTTTTCTATGCTTTATTTTTCAGTGCCGTGGGACCACACTTGAAAACGTGATTTGTCAAGAAGGTACCTTATGACAAACCAAAAGTGTTAACGGTCAAATTTATGGTCTATTTTGAAAGGCCTTACGAAAATACGATGGGTCTCACACCTGCTTATCTTAGTTTTCTTGTATTTCGAGTTTGTTTCAAGATTATGAACCTGTCTGATAATCCTCAAATGAAAAGAGCTATTGTTTCTGAAGATCGCTCAGATTTTGGCTTGCAATGAGCTCTGGTAGCAATCGCCACTGTGAGTACGTATCCCGAGGTGCCTAAGAACATTTTGCGTTTATGCGACGGCAGCTGCTTAAGTTTCCGCAGTTCACCTAAGCAACGACAAAAGGCCTCATCAACGGCGATGGCACAGCCCGGTGATAGGCGCCGACAGAGCAGTAGTTAGGCCGTGCGTTTGAGAAACCAGAGGTTGAAACCAGAAAATTAGGGAACCAGGGGACTCAGAGATACCAGGGAACCTTCCTGACAGGGTGAGAGACAGGTGACGACTTTTGGTTTCGGCTAATGAACGGGCCGCAAAGCACTAATGACACATACCTCACTAGCATACTTTCAACACTGTTGATAACCAGAGCACCACTCTGTTCCTGTTTTGCAGACACTTATGCCATTGCAAATACAACGCATTTTTCCTGATCGTTGCGTGCAGGACACGACAAATCACACCTGACAAATACGTAGCATTGTTAACCGCAAAATGGAACCAGACTATTTTCACATGCTGGGAGACCCATCCTTATCCAAATAAACGCCTCTCTTTCATGTGATCATTTTATCTTCCTCAGGAGCGTCACTTTACATACCTTCGGAGGGGCCTGAGCCCTTCCCCCATTGCTGCCTTGAGCCCCCCCCCCCCCTCCCCCCAATGCTTCTCTGGGCCCCTAAATGCATGTGAGCAAGGAGAGAATACTGAGCCAAATGCATACATAACAATTCAGTTTAACTATGCACATAGTAGATCGCAAGCAGCTTAATGCGTCACCTTTAATATCATATCAGTTTTGTACCAAATAACATCCTGTGGGTGCCTAATGTGCTTGCCATTCTCAAGGCCCTGAAACAAGTGATCCTAACTCTTTCATATCTCAAGCATGCTTCCCAAAATTTGTTATTTTTTCAAATGATAACACTCGGATTGGGATAAAGAACAATTGGCTACAGTCTGCGGAAGATTTTAAAAGTACGAGATGACCAGATAAAACTTAATGCATGTTTTCCCCAATAGTGGCGAGTGTTTCTGTCGCACAATCGTGGCTGTTGTGCTTGTACAGCGCGATCAGAGACGGCGGTAGCCATGAGTGACCTCATACCAAGAGTTACTGCGATGTTTTCTGCGAAGGCAGCTCACATGAACTCGAATGTGGGAAGTCGTTCCGCACAGAAGAACAAATTTGAATCTACAAAATATTAGAAAGCTGTTTCATTTTAACATCGAGCAATCAAATTCGCATGACTGAGATCCGAGGAGAAATCAGGTTTTGGGGTAGGTTAGACCAACCTTTTTGACAGAGCTTCTCAACTGTTTTTATAAAGTGGCACCCCTGATATACATAATGGGTTGCTAGATGTTATGCGACAAACCAAAGGTCCCATGTTGTCACCCCTGACTGCAGTACGTGTCCGGGAAGTCCGGGCCATGGCGCGACTCAGAAGGGGCTATGACATAATATGACAGAGTACGTAGCTTTGCAATGGTTGCACAGTTTGCGACAATAAAACTTCACAGTGCCGTTTTTCTGCGTTGCACTGTCTTGTGCGACATCTGCACTTGCAAAATGGACGCCAAATGCGTGGGGTGCATGCACATCTTGATTGACTCACGCGGAATAAACCCAGTGCTAATTTGCTTTTCACCGAGTCATACACCTCCAGACGCCCTGGCAACGTAGCCTCTCACAAGTCTCCTAGACTACAACTCGCAAACCGTTGGGGTGGTTTAGTAACATTTTAGAAACGGATCCTACGTATGCGACCATCCCATGCACGACTTGTTGTCCAAAGGTGGAAGACGATCAACGGCGGTTGACCTCTTGTGGAACGTGCAGCCCGTCTGATGAAAAGGTGCGACGTATCGTCTCAGAATACCTACGTCTGTCTGGTGCTGTACCAATCTGACGAAAAATGTGGAGGACGGATCAGATCAACCTCTGAAATATTCGTTCAAGAAGACTCATCGGTTTTGCCAGCGAGGAATCTGTTTTCCACTCAACGAAATTGCTTGTTTAGCAGCCGTCCTAATGGCCTCTGATTCAAAGGTGATGCATGCCTGTCTGGTACATGTTCGTGCGGACACATCCGCGTGGAAATTTTTGTTAATATATTCCTGTAATCTTACAGATTCTCATATTCGGCGCCTGCGGAAGCGAGGAGCTAGACAACATCGCCGTTGATGACATCACGCTCTGTGGGCCCGACAACCTACCTGATCAGAAGTGCCATCTGCTTACAACAACAGAGATGACCAGCACGTCCCAACCGACAACCACAGTGCAGCCGACGACAACCGAAGCAACCACTACGGCTGAGCCCACCACTACAACAGAGCCCACGACTACAACGGAACCGACGACTACAACAGAGCCAACCACTACAACAGAGCCAACGACTACAACGGAACCAACGACTGCAACAGAGCCCGCCACTACAACAGAGCCCACCACTACAACAGAGCCAACGACTACAACAGAACCAACGACTACAACAGAGCCAACAAGTACTACAAACCCGACAACTACAACGGAGCTGACGACTACTACGGAGCCAACGACTACAACACAACAAACGACTTCTGGGAAAACGACTACAACAGAATTAACGACTACAGCAAAACAAACGACCACAACAGAACTAACCACAACCGAATCAACCACTACGACAGAGTTAGCGACTACAACTGAACCAACGACCACAGCAGAGCCCACAACAACCGAACGGACAACTACAACAACGCCGACCACAACGGATTCAACGACTACAACTCAGCCAAAAACTACGACAGCCCCACAAACCACAACCAAGCCGGCTACTACCACCGCACCAACGACCACTACTGAACCAACGTCTACTACTGAACCGGCGACCGCTACTGAGCCCGCGACTACAACCGCACTTGTGACGACACCTCCGACGTCGATGGACCCGTCAACGTCGCTCGACCCAAGCACTTCCTCTCAGCCAGCGTCAGCATCTACACCTGCGCCTACAAATCAACCGAAGCCCACCGGAGCTACCGAGCAGCCGAGGGGCGGCGGGGGCCTGCAGCTGGGCCCAGGCGCCCTCCTCTGGGTGGTGTTCGTGGTGCTGGGCACCTCGCTGCTGCTGCTGCTGCTGCTGGCGCTGGGCAGACGCCGCACACGCGGCCGGCGCAGCGACCAGCTGCAGCTGGTGCACTCGACCAGCAGCGGCTCGGACCAGCTAAGCAGCGGCGGCTGGTACGACTACCTGGTCAGCGACCCGTGGCGGCGCGTGCAGGACCGCTGGCGTCAGCTGCGCGCTTAGTGCCGGCGGGTCTTGGAGCCGTCGGCAGCGGGCCGACAACGCAAGACCGGTCCCCCGCCGCGCTCCATCGGCCGTGCAGGGAGCCAGGCAGGTCACCAGACAGCGCCGGCCTTCCGCAGTGGTCAAAGACGGCGGTGTAAACGCCCACACCGTGCTGAGGGCGTGGGCTGTGAGTGTGTGACACAACACTGGGCATGCTTGGCATGGCTATGGGCGGTAGCCACGGCCATGGGACACGCTGCTGGCCGGAGGCGCCAGCGGCTGTGAACCTAGTGTAGTGCTGTGCATGACACAGTGGGACCGCCCACCGGCAGCCTACTTGCAATGCAACCTGAATGGTCCGCGAGCTAATGAGGCGGATGTCCAGCAGCTGTCAGTCAAAGCATGGATCAAGGCTGGTCTTCGTTCATTTTACTGACGTCGCTGTTAAATACTGTCAGAGTTACAAATACTGTACAAGGCATGGCAGAGACAGCCGGCGGCAATATTCGCGATCGGTAGTCAGCTGGCTAGCAGCACTGCGAGCACGTCTCCTGTCCCACGTGTTCCACAGATTAGTGTGCAAGGCTTGCATGTAGGCAAAAGGCGTCATATGAACTGCTATTGAAACATCACTGCTGGCTTGGTCACGTGACAATGAATCAACCTCGCATCTAGGCGCCAATGTGGGCGCGCAAGCGCCTGATATATGTAGACGGCTTAAGGCTTGCGAATCCCTGCGCGTGTTTCGCTTCATCAGCAGCAAGGGCCTCCTACCGCACACCGGTGGCGACAAGGCAATCTTGTTGTCCGACTATAGCCCATTTGTTGCCATTGGCGAATCTCACGTCAGCGATACCTGACTGTTATGGCCGTTACCTGACTGTTATGGCCGCACGCCGGACAGCGGACGTGTGTTTATGCAATGGGTGAAATAGACCCTGCTTGATTATGCCAGACGTATATGTGTATATATATATATATATATATATATATATATATATATATATATATATAATGAGGTCGATTGGTCGAAAGGAGGGCATGAATGCATTCTTCTTCCGGTAGGCATAGTGAACGTTAAAGAAGCAGCTCCTGGATGCTCAGCAAATGACGATTGCAATTATTTTTGCAACCCCACGGTGTAACCCTGATCAGTAACCGTATGTCATTCCTGCCGGTAGACTGGTCTACGGAGCGTCCAGGAGCCATTGGAGCGACATCCAATGTCAACTTTTTCCGATCACTGAACGCTGTTTTGTACATTGTGTGTGGGTAAGTTTGTTTTTGTACCTGACTGTTTCCTATATTTCTGGATCGTCGACGTCGGCCCATGCAGGCTGTTAGCAAAATTCAAGACTTTTTCATCGAAACGCAATCGCACTGATTCTAAATACAACGCTAAACACAGGCGCGTTGCGTTTGAAGGGCGCCCCATGGTCACAACGGCGAGCATGGCGGGCACACATGTGTGCAACTCCCGACGCTTTTTAGGGGGGTTTGAGCCTCTGTGTTTATGAGCTCCAGCCCAGGACCACGGGATCTGACCAGATGAAATGGACGAAGTGCCTTAGAGTGCACCCACCCATTGATTCCACAAGATTATCTGCTCGCGCACTGAGTACCTGCACCGCTGCGGAATGTCGCTGCCGAATAGAGATGGCAGAACGGTAAAGGGTGTTAAGCACCATCTTCAGGTGCAGGAAGTAACCCAAGCTGCAGCACCCTGCCAGCCTCTCGGCAATATTAAAGTATTGCATTCCTTATGATTGTTTATGCATTGGACGCATGATTGCATTGCATTGAATGCAAAGCGTATGTGTCATTAGCAGTCTATGCAATAATCTGCATGCTCCTAAATGCATTTTTGCTTGCGTGAAAGCCGAATTTAGTTGCACAACATACTTTCTTTTGGTTAGGATAAGTGCAGAAATACCAGGGTCGACGACGTGAGCGTAACTGTCTCCGGGAAACTGCATCCAAGCAGCGAGCAAGATTAGACCCACGTGAACTAATAATCGACGTGAACTAAATAGACATGACGTGAACCAATCCGTCGGTCGCCTCCCCTGGCCCGTGCACTGCAGCGGACGACGCACTATTTGCACAGCTCCGCCGCTGACCGTCGCCCTCGGGCGTCCCCTCCCCTCCCGCACACCCTGCCGGAGTGACCTCTGCACTGTGGTACGCTGTTTGTCCACCTCTCAGCGGGGGTCGTCCTCCCGAGCCCTGTGACGGCCGGCCCCTCCGGCTCCCGGCACTCCGCACTGCTAGCGGACCGAGACCGCATCAGTCCGCTGCAGCCTGGAACGCACCGCATCACAGGCTCCTGCACTGATAGCGGACCGTGACCGCATCAGTCCGCTGCAGCCTGGAACGCACCGCATCACAGGCTCCTGCACTGATAGCGGACCGAGACCGCACCAGTACGCTGCAGCCTGGAACGCACCGCATCACAGGCTCCTGCACTGATAGCGGACCGTGACCGCATCAGTCCGCTGCAGCCTGGAACGCACCGCATCACAGGCTCTTCCGGTCCCCGATGCCCCCTACGCCTCGTTGTTGACCTTCAGTACTTCCGAAGGCGCGTCCCGGTCCCCGGTGCGTTCCGATGGTCGCAGATGCCGCGGTGTGGTCTCGTGCACAGGGAGCAGGACATGGCCAGCGAGACGTCGGTATATGCTTCAGTGTGGTATTCGGTAACTCACCATTAGCTGACCGTATCAAGTGGCCGTGGCAGTGGAGGTGATTCTGCACTGAAAATGTCCCTGATAGTAAGGGGATCATTGAGCACTTGTAAATCTGGGCTTCACATCTAAGCGTTATTTTTTTAAGAGCGGTTATTTGGAAGTGACATTATTATTTACTGTGCCCGAGTGATATATGGTTCACCCTACAAAATAAGCATATCCATCAAAGAGGCTGGTTCTCTGCGCACCAGAAGGTCTCTTCCTCTTTATCAACTTTCTTTTCAGTCGGTAGTCACTTTGCTAACTCCACGGCCACTTAAACTATTGGACAAATTCGGGGACTTGGAAAAGCGGGTACAACCTCTTAGCTATTGAATCTATGAACACCACGTGGCTGCGGGTTTCGCGTTTGATCATGATCCCAGCCAAACAATAATAAAATGGTAGCCGATGTATTGAAGCATTAGATTATCAGCCGCCTTCAAACCCACGCAAGTTCCCGAAAATGTGACGGCCATGCCGTCCACGCGATAAGCCTTGTCCAGCAGTGAAGATGTGACGATATGAGGTGTGAAACATTTAGATGCGATCTGATGCACCAAAGAGATGACATGCCTATTGGCCCCAAGTCAAGGTCTGATAATGATTCGGTGTACTTCGAATCGCATGTTTGAGCCCGGATTACAATGTAAGCCACGCCCACGTCAGTGTGACGGCTGTTCTTAGTTTCCTGCTTTATCAGCCTCTCGTACAGGTGCTCATCTTCGACCTGTCAAACGACGTGATCTTGCAAGTTTGCCACTCCCCTGCAGCGCGGACCGATCTCTTATCGATGTACGGGAACGGGATAAACACTCCTGCCCGCCGCATCCGATGGAAGCTTCGGGAAAAGCCGACTGATTACTAATTCGCTTCACTCACCTATGGCCTATGGGTGACTTGAAATGGATTCTTGGCGTCTCATGACCTGGATCTTCTTGTTTACTAGCTGAGGGGGGGGGGAGAGAAGCACACAAATGATGCGCAATTGCACATAACTGTTGTTTAACACTCACAACTGTTAACTTCAGATCACTGAGATTTCATGAAAGTCAATGAATGCGGAAAATAGCAAAATACGGGAAGCAGAACGTTCACATAGTCGCCAGTCGTGTCTGTCGTATTATTGCAGGTGGATTACTCAAACAGCCACCTTTCCGGCGAAAATGAACTCGCAATTGTTTCAGCGAATAATTAGCTGGAATCGAATAAAGATAAGGTATATGCGCGCACACCTAGTTATCAAAACCATGGATTAAGGCAAATGAAAACCAATCTCACCATTATTATGATTCATTTCTGCAATGGATTAAGTCACAATATATTCGAGTATTACCAGCAAAGCTCATCTCCTACATCGGAGTGCAGTTCGCAAATCACGCTCCGAGTAACATATCATTATGATTGTCGAATCCAAGGCGTCGAATCCACCAAGTGTGAGACGATATCAGCTTAGGGTAGCCATGATGCGGCGTTCGGGCTCAAATTTGAAATAGATCCCATGCAATGTGAGACAGAGAAGTGCTTGATTTGGGTAAACTAGAATCGAGATCGTTTCTGACGCATATTTACCCTCAGCTGACCCCATTCACGAGCTGTTTCCCAATTAAATCACTTGTTGGCGAGGGCCATTTACACCTTTTGCAAAGCCTGCAGATGGTGGTGTGGAGATACCGGCGTGCCTGAGCCAGTGCCTTAGCACCCGTCCACTGCTCTGCCAGGCGGGCCACCCCTCACTTCGGACTTCCGTTGCCGCCTGACGCGTGCACTGTGCCGCACGGCAGACAAGCCCGACACCTCGAATGGCCTCGGTCACCCCAGCCACTGCCGGCTCGCACGAATATCATAAAGATTTCGACACCGTCAGATTAACGGGGCTCCAGCTTTTACGGTCACATCCTCTGAGACTCAGGTGCATATCGTCGCCAACTTTGCCACGTACCACTATCAACATCCTGTTCCATGTGTTACGTAAGGTCGCTCAAGTTCGAGTGCTCCTGTTTGGTACAAAGAAGCGTGCATACCTACCCGATGGACGTAATCTCACAATGGAAAACAATGAAACAGCTTCAGACTACTGTGAGTTGTCCTGCGTCGCCGATGAATTACGGACGTTGTACGCAAAACGAGCTGTTTTCACTTTTTGCCGCTGATGCGGAATCTAAAGCAGCCTTGAAAAGACAAGATTCAGTTTCTGCACTTCACTTCCGCCGGATGGGCGGAATGCCGCGTTATCCGCCGGATGGGCCACTTCAGTCGGCGCTGATCAAAGGGCGGCGGAGTCGTTTGATCGGCCAGCCGACCTTTGGTGCTGCCCCCCCCCCCCCCCCTCTCCGCCCCCGGCTGATGCCGGTCCTCACCACCGGGCAATGGTCGATGTGGGTGGCGGGAATGGCACACGGTTACTATCCAATGCGGCGCGCGTGCGTGTCTATCTTCGCGTCAGGACTGGCTTCTCTATGTGGCTGGAAACCCCGATTGGTACGCACATGGGATTGAAGCTGGGGTTAACGCAAGGACGTTTCCACTCCCGGCTTTTGCGGGCTCGAGCCCAGCGTTTACGGGCCATGCCAGAACGCCTCAAATCAGCCGTATTCTCCGGCAATGTAGTGGTCAGCGTGTGCTCCAAAACGTATTCTTCGATGCTTCGGTCGCCCGCGGGGCATGCGCTGTTGATTTTGGACGACTCCTTGGATCACCATAACCTTGCAATATTTGTGCAACATGTGACTAGCGCGACCTGTCTGCTTGCTTTTAGAAATTGTATGATAGTACCTGTGGCATGTGACGTTTTCTGGGTTCCTTGGAAAATTTTATGGAAGCTTATACCACAATAGCTATATATTCTAATGAGCGGCCGGGCTGCATGAACCTTTTGAAAGGCTCACCTTCGACGGGTGACCCCCGACTGCGAGATAACGCCGCCCACCGTGCTGCAGGACCGCTGTGAGTCACGCGGGTGCCGCGTCGTCAAATTACACCACACATTAAAACATTGGAATAGATCTTCTGGTTAAGTGCTTGAAATTAGCAGCGAGATATCCTAGCAAGAACTATGGTCCTGATTTAACTGGCAGCTTGAGACAATTCATGCTTGAAAGCATCCAAGCCAGAAAACTACGTGGTGAACCAAAAATGGCAGGCGATAAGCACAGGTGTATCAAATATGCTCAAAGCAATGCAGATGTGCAAAGGTACAGCTACTGGGACATTATGCTATCTGCAACATGGTCGCGTGGTTTGGCTGAAGATAAAACAAAACGCCGGTCGTCTCTACACCGTCCGCTTTTTATTTTATAAAGACGTAACTCACATGGATCGGCTCAGGCCGGTTTAAGCTAACAGTGCACATGTCGACCATCGTATCGACAACTGTTATGTCATAAAACATCCGTAGCGTTATGTCTCGCGACATGAAGGGTAATGTCTCGTAACAGAACCTGACAAAAGCTAGGAAATGCCAGGACGACAGATATCAACAATTACAAGTGTGACTGCTGACTGACAGAAATCTCAGTATTGCAACGTAGGAGCAAAAAGTTTTGTCTTTCAGCCCTGAGTAACGTCACGTAGTTGAAGACGGATGGCTGGATTAATGGATGGATGGAAGATGGATGGGTTAGTTAACCCCTTCCGTTGATTGTACGCATGTCCGAAGCGTACCACCAACGACAGGAATAGCCACCTGCCCACACCATGTTCAGCCAGCTGAGATCCGGTGTGGTGCCGGCCGCAGCGGGGCAGCCGGCAGCCCCTCGTCCCCGCATCAGACAATATATGGCTCGTGCTGTGAAGATGTTGGTGGCATAACTGGAGCGATTTCCGAGCCTCGACGTAACGTGACGGTGTCCTTGCACAACACCGATACATAAGGGACACATACCGCACGTCACGCGACGTGCCGCATGTCATACCATGTGCAGTGCGACGCGTTGGAACGGGGCCTTTTGGTTTCAGCATTTTCTCATCTCCAGCAGTTTCTGACAAAATAAAAGGACAATGCAAGCGAGCTCAATTCATTACACCGTCACAGATCTGCGTTTTCGGTATTTTGGGGGGTATTTTGTACCGTCGAAGACGTCCACGTTTCCACAGCTTCAGCAACATCAGTTTCGCCGCTCAGTCCCTCGGCGAATACGAGCGGAGCCGCTGTCCTTCACGCCCGGACAGCGTGAAGCGACCCTCGAGCAGCGGCGCTCGCGCCGACAGTCGTCTGATCGTGATGCGTCACTCTCCTAGGCGATACGAGGTCAACAAACATGCGGTCGCATCTACTCCCAGACGACTGTCGCCTTCGCCCAGTGGGCGTGTGCGCTCGCGGCACTTCTGCAGAGCTCTGCCTTTTCTGGGTCCCCGTCTGGCGTGTGCGCTCTCGGCCCTGCTGCAGAGCTCTGCCTTTTCTGAGTCCCCGTCTGGCGAGTGATGAGCCGCTGCCTATGGTGACTGCCAGCCCGGGCCCTAAGCCGCCGGACCAGAGGTACTCCAGAGCCGCGGGAAGCCATGACATTGCCACGCGCACGCGGCGAGCGGGTGAGGCATTTGCAATAGGCTCTTTTCATTATTTCCTGGTTGCGTTGGAGGGTGAAACATTCCATTCGGTTTTAATATTTGAGCCGATGAAGATACCCATTACGCAACCATTTCACATATTGGTAGGCATAAATAAATGAAAGGCGACACACACATTGGATTGCGAAAGCCACGCAAAGCAAAGGTTCTCAGCATTTTCCTTACGTAGACCTTTGACGACGTAGATAAGGGGATCGCCACAATAGCATCGCAAAGTTTTATGTTCGGCGTAAATGTTGTAAATGCACAGATGACCACAAGGGCGGATCTAGGATTTCGTCAGGGGGGGGGGGGGGGGCACGCAACATTGCGGGTTTCCTTGAGTCAGGGCCCCCCTCACCCAAAATGATCCTCGTATTCCGGTCATTAAATTTCAAGATTCCCATGCATGTTAGTTGTTGTACGGGACCCATCTCACTGTATCAAAATTTGCCAGTCTACCACGGACTTTGGGACCCTGCCTCGCTTACAGCCGCTAACATTCTCCACCGCTTGCTCAGTGCCTGTCGTGCTTCATCCACCAGCTTGACAGCGAGGACAGCGTCTTGGTAGACTTCTGAAGCTGTACTGACAGCTGCCGCGTGATGAAGCCGACGTCCGCCGCCGCATGAAGCGAGATGGGGAATTCTACGCCCTTCACAGAGCCCGATAGCTGCTGCGCTTGACTTGCTGTGGAGAGTCTCCCCAGCTGGCCATCTCTCCTAAAGCCTCAAGGACGGTGTCAGTCAACTCAGTGAACCTGTCCAGCGCATCGTGCGGTCTACCCAGCAAGTCTCGCACAGCTGCTTCAGCCGCAATTTGTTTCTTGGCGTCTGGCCGAAAATTTCGCAGCGGCCTGCAGCACAAAGTTCCTCTTTGGTGTCTGGAAAAAGTTCACCACCTCTCCTAAGTCCCCAGCATGTTGTCGATGCTTTGTTGCCTCGAAGACGCGCCTTTACTCAGATTCAGGATGTGGGAGGCGCAGTGCACGTATTCTGCAAATTTAAATTCCCCTCGGATCACTGCCGACGCGCCTTTAGCAGCATCAGACATGTTTGTCGTTCCGTCGTATCCCTGACCGATTCAGTTGTTCAGGTTCAGCTCCATGTTCTGCGCAACTGTCTGAATCGCAGTACCGAGGACCTCGCCTGTCAGTGCTGGCTCCACAGCAGCTGAGACAAATTCCTTGGCACTCTCGAGCCGCCTGTCCTGCTTCTCTGCACAGGACACATCGACGACGTCCACGAAGGGCGGGAAGTCCTCTCGCGTTCCTCTCTTTCCTATTTAAATGGGGGCCCTATGCTCTTGTCACAGGGCCCCACCTGTGAACCTCTTCAGGCATGGTCGATCGCTCGAGGCGCTCCACATTGAGCCTTGGGTGCTTCTTATCTGAATGAAGGACGCTTCGCTCTTGTTCGGGAGGGCCCATCTGTTAACCCGCTTGGGCACCCTCGATCGCCCGAGGCCCCCCCCCAAACATTGGGACTTGGGTACGTCATTTTTGCTTGCAGGGCCCTACGCTCTTGTGAGGGGCCCATGAGTTAACCTGCTCAAGCAAACTCGATCGTTCGGGCCCTCTAAGGCTCTAAAATATCCCCAATCAACCCCCTTTCAACCTGCAAATGAGTATTTGTGTGTGCTCGTGGGCCCTCCACTTTCGCTTGCTGTTCTTGGTCGCATGGAGACCCAAAGTCGTCTAGTTTTGTTGAGTTTTGCGCTAAAAACTGTGTCTGTTCGGCCAGCTATGGTCCCTCCGGAGCTTATGAGCCCCTTCGGGGCCCCAACGGGGCATGACCCCGTGGCTCCCTCTCTGGATCCGCCCCTGAATGACCAAAGTCCTTGCTTTCAATTATCAGGTATCAAACCTCCGTAAAAAAGGGGGGTTGTACGTTGTGACCATTGCGTGTGCATTGTGTTTCTACTTGGATCAGACGCGGAATTTGGACGAGCAGCACCAAGAGCGGGTTAAGCAACGAACTTGAGTTGTCAGTGGTGAACGTGACAACCTTTTGAAAACCGTGCTGAAAGCATGGAATGCGATACCTACGTTTGGGAACCAGCCGCCGAATAGTGTTAACGCGTTGAAATAGCTGTCTATCGCTCTGAACAGGAAGTAAAGAAAGGTGTCGCTATTTTGGTAGCATTTGACAATAGCTTTTCCGGTAACGGCCACCTACGGAATATATGGTTGTGACTGCTTGGAGACGGACTCCAAAAACAAAAAGAGAGCACCTACTTCAGTGCAGTCTGTTCTCTCACATGATGCCACATATGGCGTGTTTTTTCTCGCCAACTTGACATAACTTTTTTGAACTACATTAGATGTTTATAAACCGTTAAACGAAATCGGCCGACGGCTCTTTACGGCTCCAGGCCATGCGAACTCACCAACATGTCTGATGCGTAGTGAGACGACCTTGGTAAGACCGAGGACGCACAGAAATCAAGATAAAAAGCGTGCCAGTGTTGTCCACATCTCTCGAGTCCGTATGGCGTCGCGATGACAGGCAGAGTACATTTGTGTGACCTTACCGACCGAGGACGAAATCAGATCACTTAGCCGGAGCCGGCCTATAATGAGTATTGAAGCAGGCCGGAGCCGCATGACACACGGCGCTTCTGTTGATCATATTCGAGAGCTGTTGTACATGCGTTAGCTAGTCATGAACGGTACGCAGCCAGATCACGATGAGAGTGGGCAGTTACCTTTGTACATGCGTGCTTCTGTTCCAGTAAAAACCAGTGTTTCATCGCCAGGAAAACTCTGTTATGCAGACAAATTTGATGCCACAAAACAAAAATATTTTATTCTTGACTACAATAACATCAAATGAGTCAACAAAAAATAAACATCTGAAAGCTTAAAAAAGCTGCTCGCAAGTGGAAGGCCAGCAGCGATAACAACAAAAGGCAACGGAGACAGACGACGAACCATCAACAAAAGGCAGCGGAGACAGACGACGAACCATCAACAACAAAAGGCAGCGGAGACAGATGACGAGCCATCAACATAACCTGGCTGTAGTTTCATGTCCACTCCGCATAATATTAAAACTTGAAAATCCTGAAAGCACCACAACCCATATGCGTTGTACCAGATGATGATACATCAGATAATGTTAAAGATGGATACGGGGCAGCTGCCGTAGCGTTCTGAGCAGTCGCCATGGAAACTACCATGCATCCTTGCTTCTGCCAACTCCTCGGCGTCAAACCTGGGATAAAGAAAACAAATCTATCAGCAATCAGAAAAATACGGACATGATTCATACAAATATTACGGCTATTAACAGAATATCACGCAGGATACCAAAAGACTCACTATTTCTTAGTGTTATCGTCGCGATAAGCGTATTCTTTCCACCATACATGCAGTCCACCCGGAATGAAAGCCACGCATAACATAATATACTAAGTGATATGGGTGATTTCACGGTTCCGCTTGTTGCCAAGACAAAACTGACTCGTAAGACGTGCGGTTGCTGCAGGCTTTAAAAAAAACAACAGTAAATTCTCTTTCTTTTTTCCAACCCGATTGGAAGTGAACATTGTTTACTGTCGTCCGAAAATTTAAACATTGTTGAGGAACCAAAGGGCACCTCAAGGTCTGCACACCTGCAGGCACCCAACACCATCATGTGTGAGACATTTCTCGCAGTATCGCAACAACGGTCAAGCTCTCAAGCCATGTAAGAGATGCTGTGCGCCGATATCTGTGTACGGAGCTGTTATCTGCGCAATCTCAGCCGGATCAAGATCCGAGACGCTGCTTTGCGACGGAGGCTGTATCTGATGGATTGCCAAATCTCTATGGCTTAAATGACTAGCTCGGGCGGTCTTCTGGGCTCCGCCGATAAGCCTGCGCCAAACAAAGCATTTTCAACTTTCGTAGATTAAGCAACGAACCTGTTGGACCGCGCATGTACGATAACACGCTTGATATATTTTTCCAGTCAGGTCGTTATTCAGTGCTTCAACAATAAATAAGCCTGCTTTAGGGGACTGACTGGTTCGATCAAGTTCAGGGACAACAAGTTGGAAAGATATGATATTAATTACGACCTAGAGGCCATCATAATGCATTTGTGTCAGCTACAATATGCTGTACTGGCGTACTCAACACTTTGTCCGAGAAATAACGTGCACGGAATTGTTAACATGCTCAAGATACAAGTACAAATACGAAAATTACTTTGTTTTTGTAATACATAGCTGCCAAACCAAAGTTATTAAAAGCAGAGTGATGGCCTTATGACTTAAATCTAGTAACAAAACATGCAGAAACTCCCACGGCAACGGTCAAACCTTGACACCTCCCTACACTGACACCCCCCTACACTGACACCCCCTACACTGACACCCTCCCTACACTGACACCTCCCTACACTGACACCTCCCTATAGTGACACCCTCTACACTGACACCTCCCTACACCTCCTTACACTGACACACCCCTACACTGATACCTCCCTAGACCGACACCCCCCACACTGACACCTCCCTACACTGACACCCCCCTACACTGACACCTCCCTACACCTCCTTACACTGACACCTCCCTACACTGACACCTCCCTACACTGACAGCCCCCCACACTCTGTCGTGTAAACACACATTCGCTGTTGGGAGTGGTGGGACTGGACATTTCGACTGCTTGGAGGACAGAAGCTCTTGATTAGTTCTTGATCTTCCCTAGGTGCTAGACTAGACTGGCTCAGGGGCTACCTAGGTGCCCGACTAGACTGGCCCAGGGCTGGTATACCACCGTGCAATGCATGCCACGACCATATCTGTGCTGGCGTCCAGCGCCGACAGCGAAGCGACCAGGCCAGCGGTGCACCGTAGTTGGCGGCTGCACGTTGGACCCTAGCCTGACGGGCCCAACCACGCGGTGGGCTGCAGCCTCGCAAATCTGCAGCTCCACAATGGGTCGCGCTGAACCGAACCCAGACATAACACGGGCCACCAGCGACGGACCCATGAACACGGTGAACCACAGACGTCACGGGGGGGGGGGGGAGGGGGAGGGGACTCACAGTTGCGATGACCAGCCGTCGCCAGCCGGCCGGGTCGAGTTGGAGAACAGCGCCACTTCTGTTCCCGTCTCCGTCCCCACCTCATTGTCAGCGCTGTCCCCGCCGCTGTGGGCACGCGGTCCACACGTGAGGGGTCCTCAGTGGGGAGGCGCACGCGCGACTCAGCAACGAACAGTCTCGGGCATCCAGCATTGTAAAGAGAAGAAAGTTGGTTCAAAAGCTGGCTGCCATCTTTGCCTAGGCCGCATACACACATGATGCTCTGTAGGAATGTGAGTCATAGTCGCGAAGAAGACGGCACGGTGTCTTTATATAGGGGGAGCGAGTGGCCTGATTATATGACTTGTTGTTTCTTTCGAGAATCATCAACGCTAGCCAGTGTCGTCGATAAGGGGGTTAGAATGAAGCTGATATGTGGGGCGTGTGTGTGGGACGTGGTGATGGTGGTGGAGGGGGAAGGGGGTGATCGATTTGTCGAAGGTATTAGAACCGAATCGATCTGTGCTGGATGACACATCATCCAGAACGGTGTCCCGATTGCCATCCGTGTGCCAGAAAATCTCCAGTATGCCGGTGCCGAGGACAAGGGTGAGACGTGCGTGGAAATGAGAAGGTGTACTCACAGGAGGACGGTGTGTTGACGACTTCGCCCAAGAGGCCGTCTCGGTGCCGCGGAGCCCCGGACACCTCACACATGAGTCGTTGCAGGCACGCCCGGCCGTCCAGCCCCACCCTGGAGGCGGGGTCAGGCGCTGACACCACCGCACCGAGAGAGCGCCGCTGGTCAGGCCGGCCGCCAGAAAAGGCGCAGCAGCGGACTGGCTCGAGCGTAAGAGCGGCTTTTAAGCAGAGGCAAACGATGATCCCGCCTTTCCGGCCGAACGTTACCAATTGAAGCAGAAAACCCAGATGTGATGTGTGACGTAATGCGACGCACCGCAATGTGGTGTGTTGCCAGGTACTGGCGCGACATTTCAGACAACTGCACCAGACACGCGGATGAGTCGAACACGTGAAAGGCTCGTTCACGTCGCGCGGAGGCCAACGTTGAGCCGCCGCCCGCGCTTGGAGGCTGCTGGTGAGCGCGCGCGGCAGCACCGCTGAGCCATTCACGGTGAGTAGCCTCTCCCGATCGTGGCTCTCCTGGCTGCCCACGGGATGCTGCGCCCAGACAGCCGCCCCGGCGGGCAGAGGTTACTTCTCGCTGACCCGCCGCGGTCACAGGTCACGGCGGATGTAAATATGGCCCGGGAATTCGTATTTCTTCCTCTGTCGTCAACATTTCACACCTTAGGTCGTGTTTATGTCCATAACTGTGCAATCTAATGACTTCCTCAGCATGTTCGAAGGATAGAGACTGCTTCAGCGCTTACTGCGCTATTAACGACGCTGGGCCTGTTAGTGGTTTCGGTGTTAGCAGCGTTATTTGTGAATTATACGGCCCAATGTTTTACTAGTCCTTGACTTCCGTTTAATATAACTGCGTAACGCCAAAGGTGCTTATAAAATTAACGTCGTGAGCGCTCGCAGCCGTTGCAATGGTGGTCGAGTGCCAAGATTATATTGGGTCAAAGCAGTCTGCAAGAGCGCCATATACACATCGTGACAAGCATGTCGTTGGTGACGAAAAGTCATTAAATCTCAAGGTCATGCTGAGTCAGATACTAAAAATTGCCTTCCTAAAAATTAACGATTTTTAATTTGTTTACGTGAGGGGTGAACTTGGGCAATGCATGAACCGCGTCGTGCTACATCCATGCATGTATCTTGTAAAAGCGTTGTCAACCAGGGTCAAGGTCATGCCATTTCATGTGGTTGCTTCAAATGACCACGCGGTATACCTTGAAAGAACACCGTGCCATGTCTTGAGTCAACACAGTTCTACTCAGCGCATAAACCATGTGCTAACAAAAACCATGAGAAAAACAACAAACAAAACGACCTTTTACTTCGTTTGAATTTACCCGGCTGTGTCCGTGTGAGATAGCTTACACAGACTGGAGAAGAAGAAAACATGTGGATCCTACGCCGGGCTACCAGCGTTTTTTTTTTTGCGGGGAGGAGGTCTAGCACATCAAGACTGGAATCAGCAGGTCGTTGTCGTTAATAGCACCACCGGGAGATAGCACCCGCCTACGTCATGGAAGGTGGCGACGTCGCCTAAGCTGGTGAGAGACAACCATATATGCCTCTGCACTGAATCCACTTCCAACGTCCAATGGCGTTCGTTGTGACAGATGAAGTCACCAGGTCACTATCAGCGACCGGAGGACGGTCAGCGTGACTTCCCTATCAGACAGCGGCTGCATAAATCACAAACGGGGCGACACTCCAGCTAATAGACAGGAGATCAGTGCCAGCGACGTTATCTGTGCCATCGAAACCTCCTGATAAGTAACTGTATTGCAGGCACGCAGACCTAGCAAGACAGCTAAGCCAACGGCCGAGATAAATCAGCCAATCAGGGCGTTGCGACGCAGAAGTGCGTCAGGTTCGTGCTAGGAAACAGCTATAATGTGGAAGTAGATCTTAACACCCGCAAACCGTTTTAAGATATCGGCCTTCTCCGTGAGAGGAGCGGCGGTCCCTTCAGGCGCACGAAGCTGGCAACCGATATAGAGTCCCAACACACAGGACAACGCGGAGATCCTGCGACAGGTCCTCAGATTCCGACGCAGGTAAGGAAGACACCGGATTCAACGAATTATCCTCTTAACCCAACAAGTTTTTGTCTTACATGCTAGAAGCTAAGGAACAGCTTACTTCTGACGCCCATACAGCGCGGTTAGTCCTGCGTGCAGCGACATATGAGGAGAAAGAACGTTGGAGCCCACGCTGATGGGACCGCGTTCATTGCCCGAAATGCCTACCTTCCCATGCCCTAGATGCCGATGCATCGCATAGTGACATGAACTAAATCGGGGAAAAATAGCTATATCGTTAATCACAGGAGACACACTGAATTAAAAGTGGAAGACAAGTTGTAAAGCTATGCCAAAAAAGCCACTTCAGCATCTAAGAGTTCGCGCTGAAAACACTAAACATGGATGTATGGACCGAATTTAACTCACTTCCGCACGCAGGCACTGGTTCTCCGAGCCATCACAGTTTGCTATGAGCATATTCTAACTGATTCAATGTAAGACGACTGCGACCCTGCTGAAACTGCGCCGAAGCCGTCTGACGGTTCCCGCTGGTTACGTTTATTGCGTGCATTCAGGGACGGATCCAGAGGGGAGGGGGCACGGGATCATAAGGGGCCGACGGGCCCCCCTTGGGGCCCGTCGGCTGCGAGGGGCCCCCACAGCCTGCCGAACAGACGCAGTTTTTTATTTACGCAGAAACGCAACAATATTGGACGTCTTTGGGCATCCAGGCGAAAAGTGAAGGGCCCACAAGCAGACAAGAATTATTATTCAGTGACTGAGAGGGTGGTGATTGGGAGGTCTTAAGACTGCTGACGCTGTCCAGGTGCCCTACGTTGTTTCTGGGGCCCTATATGTCCACTTACGGGTCAACCTGATCGTTAAGGAGTCTTCCATGTTGCCCTTGATTTCTTCGCATCTGCTCGGGGGCCTGCGCTCTTGCTAGGTCCTTCCTGCTAGCGTGCCGGGGCACTCCTTGTCAATCAGGGACCTTCTACAGATTCTTTCTATTTGGCCGTAACGTTCTAGACGCGGGGCCAAGGGCCCACATGTAAACATGCCAGGGTATTTCTTGTTTGCTCAGGGGCCCCTAACGCTGGTCACGGTTTAGCCTGCCGGCACAATCACGAAATACATGCTCATGGGCCCTCTGCACTGGTCCCAGGGCCCTTCCAGTTTATGCCACTTGCTTCGGGCCCCACGCAGAGCCCTGAGCCCTTGTCGGGGCCCGTCCGTTGACCCATTTGGGCTCACTCGATCGCTCGGGGCCGTCCGAATTGGGTATTGGTGCTTCTTTTTAATGGGGGGCCCTATGCACTTGTCGGGGCCCTTATCTGTCAACCTGCTCAGGCGTATTGGATTGTCCGGGGACCTTGCACATTGAGTTTTGGTATTTAAATGTAGGGCCCTACGTTTCTGTCGGGGCCATCTGACAGCCTGCTTGGGTACACTCGATGAAGCCCGTGAGCAGACAAACTCCATTACGCTGTCCAGAGGCGTTACAATCGTCCAGGCGCCTATCACAATGGTCCTGTGTTCTTCTCGCTTGCTTCGAGGACCCGTACTAGTTGACGGAAGCCTCTTTGTTGGTCTTGCCGGCGCTCATGATCGCACACGTTTCGTCGCTCTTGGTCTTGGTGCCTTGGCCTTAGAGCGGCAGTCGGATTTGCGCCGATGAATTTTTACGCGCAATTGTCGAGCATCCGACGTCGTATGTGATATTTCGGTTAAGTATTGAATTTGTTATGCCTTTTATACTTGTGCATCGCATTCTTATTCGTTTTATATGATGCATTTTAATGCTTGGATATTTTCTATTCCTTCGTAACACACAAACCAAAATCAGCATTAGTCATCAGCCATCAGCTGGTCACAAGTCATCAGCCATCAGCTGGTCACATCGACCAGCAGACCAGCTGTATATACGTTTGGAATCAAGTTCGTGCTTGACGTTAATGGTGTTTAGCAGCCAATTTAAACAGTTGCTATTTTTTTCCGAAAAACTTAGCCTCAAATGACAGAATTTACCATGATTTGGAGAAACGAATAAATACCAAGTATGGGCATACGTAGCACGTCTAGTTTTCTAGGGATGCGCGCAGTAAAATGGGTTTCCGTGTAAAATAACATGTTAAAATCTTAGTACTCGATGGCCGGCCTTCGGTGATTTTTTTTAGGGAAGTCCTTAACTCCGTGGGGGCCCTAAATGTTGAGTGGACCCCGCCTTACGAAGGTCCGTGATCCGCCCCTGCGTGCGCTTATGTGCCCTGCTCATCGTGCAATTGCATTATGCAATGCGTCGTATCTTAGTATCTCGGGTGTTAAATGTGAAACATCTCTTCTGCTAACGTCGTAGTCACACTTTCTAGCCCTTAGTCCTCCACAACCCCATGCACTTATCCGGACCTGCAGGCGGATGCGGACGCCGACACGTGCCCGGTGTCAAGATCACGCGAGCCTGTGGTCCAGGTCGTCGGAGTCCGGGGTCCAGGTCACGGTAGCCAGGTGTCGAGGTAAAGTGAGCTCAGGGTGAAGGTCACGTGAACCAGGGGTCGAGGTCATATGGAACCGACGTCGAGGCCACGTGAGAGCGGGATCGAGGTCACGTGAGACCGGGGTCCAGGTCAAGTGAGTCCGGGGTCAAAGTCACGTGAGCCCGGAGTCTAGGTCACGGGAGCCCGCGTCAAGTCCGGAATCGAGGTCACGGGAGACTGGGGTCGAGGTCGCGTGGACTAGGGGTCGTGGTCACATGAGCCCAGTGCGCCAGTCTTCCACTGTCTGACTTGTTCCGCCGGGCCACCCGACACGCTGCGGTCACCAGTGCGAGAACAAGGGAACGGAGGCGCTATCCACCGGATTCCGATCGTTCGGCAGTACCGCGGCGACCTTCAGTCCTCGCCCATACAAAGGCACGGCGTGGGAGGGCGCCGGGGGCGTCTATCTCTCGCAAAAGAGCCGCTCAGGATGTGCCTCGGGCCGGCGACCAATCAATGCCGAACATGTCGCCGCGGCTAATGGACACTTGATGGCACTCCAATAGACTGTCTAGTGGTTTGATGTTGACACGGCTCTCATTTTCGATCGGAGCCTTAAAGAGGCCCCGCAGACACTGTGAGGAAGAGTTGACAATCGCGTAGGGGGGAGGGGTAAGAGTGGTCGCCTTCAGTCTGTTGCTATTAGCAAAACACAAAGAGGCTTTATTCAACTGAGAGCGGCCGGAGAGAGGTAGGTAAATTCGCTATCTTGAGGCATGCCGGGCAGATCAGTGAACCCTGCAAGGGAGCGCACAGAAAGACCCCCTTCACCAGGGGGGAATTTCCTATTCAGTTGGGGAGGGAAGGGGGGGCCCCAGCCCCCCCCCCCCCCCAACTTAGGCTCCAGCCTCCTAACTTTGAGAAGAAAGTGGGCCAAATTCTGGGAGAAACTCGTCTGTTGGCGTATTTCGAGGTAAGGTTGTAACATTTTTTGCTTCTCGGTGTCCCCCACAACTCATTTTGCGAAACTCTTCCCCTGCTCTTCATACTGAACGTGCGCAAGTGGGAGAGTAGCGATGATGGCCTTTCCAAGGCGTGGCATGACAGCAGCGGACCGAACCAATCCCACGCACAACCGCCCGGTAGGCTTTCAGTCGATAACCTTCCATCAGAGTTCGTCTCAAAGGCCGGTTTAATTTTAGGTTGAGCTTTTAACACATCAAGTGGCTCTGGCGTGCTCAACTACCTAGATTACAATAACTTATTGCAACACGCCTGCACAGTCGCCCGAGAAGAGCTTGCACGCAGTGCTTTCTCGGCGGAGCTACGACCTGACCTCCAGGCTTCCGTCAGCGGGGACACGAGCCGCCGCCGCCGGCGGGCCACTCACTGTCTGAAGGCATCGCCGACGTGTGTCGAGCAGGCGGCTGCGGTCGGCGGCGAAGCTGCGCCCCTCGTGGGACCGTACTCGTGCCGAGTGGATCGTGGTCGGCACGAACGTGATGGACGGCGAGGAAGGTGATGGACGCGCCCGAGCTGCCCACCGGGATCACGAAGTCGACCGTCACCGTCACCGTCGAGCCCGACGGGAAGTAGATGAAGCGTCGCACGCGGCCGGCGCGCGGCTCGGCCCAGGCGCCGTCGGCCGACGCCGTGCCGTTCTCGGGCGCGCCGCCGGCGAGCCCCGTCAGCAGACCTGCAACACGCCGGGCCGGAGCAGTGCGGCGGGTCAGGGGCAACGCGCCTTGTCAAGCCAGCATCCTGCAGGTCGGCCACCGCGTGCAGGGGTACGGGCAGGCTGAACGGGAGGCACCCGGCCGCGGTCGCCATCGAGCGCTAAAGCGTGAGGCGACGGAGAAAGATGAGGAAAGAAGTTGCTGAGGACCGTCACATGGGGTCAGCTGGCGCAAAGCGCAAACGTTCCCGCGGCGATGAGACCAGTTGTAACGGCCTGATATCGTATCAGTTGTGTTCGACTCTGACAGCTACTTTGGTGTGAAATGCGACGCTTACCCAAGCCGCAATCACTGCAAGTTGTAAAAAAGCGATTTATCACCGAACTGTGCTCATCACATCGGCACATGCGGTTAGGAATGACGCGGCGCTATCGGCTTCGGTAGCTAATCTGCCGGAGCCGATATCAGTTCTCTCTTCGTTAGATAATGCAAAAAACACGCGACCGAGAGCGCATCGCGGCCAATCTGTGCTTTCACGCGAATTCAAGGCTCTTGTTCCGCCATTAAGTAGCGATGGGCAAAAGCCGAGCTTCATAGGCATTGAGTGGGCACGGGGAGGAACGCGAATAAAAACAATATCGCATTTCTGGGGTTTATAGCGAGTTTCACAAAGTCCAAAGTTTCGATGGGGATCTGAAACAAAGCCGCAAGAAGAGGAGGCCTCCCCCGGAAAATGATACAATCATCGAACCGCCTCGTCAGGCACGGCTGAGTACCACTCTGCGCTGATGGGTTACCCCAAACGTGACCGACTGAACCCTTACAAGGACGGCGAACACACAAAGGCATCAAGTGCCAAGCTCAACGGGCGAGGTGACAAGCCTAGCACCAGATACACAAGTGATCATCATCGAAGAAGATCACAGAAGTGATCGAAAGGAGAGTCTGACGAGAACTCGTATCGAAAGGCTGGCGAAAGGATCAGGCCAAAGCGAAGTGGAAACACAGCTGAGCGGTCAACGATTACGCTTTCAGTGGCATCTTCGTGCAGCGCATGCACCCAAATCAGGTCACTAAAGTCAGTCTCACGCGCCACTTGAAATCCGATCCGCAGACCGGAGACCAATCTGTTCATGCACCGGAGGAGACTGGACCAGAAACACTCACAGACAAGGACGCAGACGAGAGCTGAGGACACCATCGCGCCCGGCGCGTCCGTCTCGTGGCAGCAGCAGCGCGGAGCAGCCGGCACGGACACAGGAGCCCCGTCTCGTGGCAGCAGCAGCGCCGAGCAGCCGGCACGGACACAGGAGCCCCGTCTCGTGGCAGCAGCAGCGCCGAGCAGCCGGCACGGACACAGGAGCCCCGTCTCGTGGCAGCAGCAGCGCCGAGCAGCCGGCACGGACGGAGGAGCCTTGCAGCGCCTGGCCGTCTTTATAGGGCGTCGCCATCAAGATGGCACGCTGCTCGAGTTTTCCCTTCGGACGACGTTTGGGAGCGTGCGGCGGTTTTTGGGCCGACGGCGGCCGGTCACGGCGCATGCCCGCGGGCCTGATGGTGCGTATACGCGGGTCACGCGACTCCGGCGGCGCACTGGCCGGGCCTTCCACCGCCAACGGCGGGGGCAAGCCAACAGGTGAGCCGGCGCGGCCCGGTAACCGACGGCACAGCTGGGTAACGGTCGTCTCGTCGGTGCGTGGACGTGGCTAGGGCAACGGTATTCCCCTCCCCTGGATTGGGCTGGTCTTGTGCGGCGACACGTGTTTAAGACATGTGGTCGTGTCGGCATCAACTCTGAAGGACCACGGCTCATGGGCACAGCTTTTTCACACACGCATGCCAATTCAAGTTGTTGCGAGCTCCCAAACGTGTTCATTCGGACTCAGTCATATCCAGTAGCATTTATCGCATATTGTTGACGCCGTAAACACGACCTAGCCCTTCATACGTGCGGCGCTGCGTTTGCATACTTTGCCAATGAAAACTATAAGCAGACTCAAGAAGAGGTCAATTGGAATTTGCTTGCAAAGGCCTGGCAACCATAAGCTCTGTCACAACTCGCACATCATGTTTCCGGTAAGAGAACCGGGCTGGCCTATCCAAACAATTAGCTAAATGTCAGTGCTTCGGTCTCATTAAAGCACTTGTGAATGGGGAGCACTTATCTTGTGGCCTCCCCGTCAAAGAAATTTAAATATTCTAGACCCACGCGGCAAGACGACCTTAGCAGCAGTCGGTACCTTACGTGGGCAGGGAGTCTCTGCGGCCGTGTTTCCGTGCAACAAGCCAGCTCTAAAGTCAGCCAGCTGTCTAAAACTCAGAGCCTCACGAAAGGAGCGACAGGTTTGATACCACAAGGGGTACGATAACACGGAGATGAGAAAGACCGCAGCACGAGCGAATTGTTCAACCGATCGATATAACTTGACAAATAGGTGCATTCCTTTCACGCGTCAGCGACTCTGACGCTCGCGGACAAAAAGCTTGGCAAGGCTTGCCACGTGAGCGACCTCTGCGGAAGGCACCGGAAACCAAGCCCTGCGATAGTATCGTGCGTCATTAGCCTGGCCGCCCGACCGACCCGGACTTTCACCTCCAGCCCTTGACGACCTCAGGACGGTGACTCAGTCATGTATGCGCTCCTATCACCGACGAGGTGTAGCTGGACGTTGTCGAAGCGCCAAGGACCAATGTCCAACTTCCTCCGAAAGTTTCAATCCCTCGTACTTTTTAGTACACTGCGCAGCCCGTGTACGCATTTTGTGGAGTGGTCGCCCGTCGTTGGGTGGTGTCCACAGCAACGCATGAAGGTCCGGCTCCTGCCCGTCCAAGGTTCGCACGCGTCAACTGAAGAGACGGGCTTAGTCCGCATCTTCGCAGAGATACGGTGGCTGCATTAGCAGTTCATAATCTCAGTCATATGTCAGCAAGCTGAGCTCGAGGGAATTTTATCTCAGCCTGCGCTACTGCTATCAGAGCAGCCTCGCCATCGCTTCTTGGAAGAGGCGGCAGGGCCGTGCCGACTCTCGCCACTGTTTCCCGCTCCGGCGTAATCACGCCGGAGCGGGAGATGATCCGAAGTGATTCACGGTCAGGGTCGCGGCTCCGGCTCCTGACCGTCCGGGAATCGTCCTCGCCGGGAGGTGGCTGGGACGTTCGTCGTGGACCTGCAGGAACGTTCGACTTTGGTCGAAACCGCTCGCCTTATACCGGAGGGCATGGATCTGGGCTGAACGGATGAAACCTGAATCAGGAGGGACAAATGACAGTTGGGAGCCGCGAAAGTCACAACGAATAAGTGAAATAAAATCTGGAGAGGACAAAAAACCATTTTGGGAACAGGATGGCATACCCCCTTGGTTTGACCTATAGCCCTAGCTGACATACCCGAATCCGAATGACAAAATCGAGTCAAGGGGGGTGTCTTATCGGGTCAGACACGGCACGCACGCCCGCCTGAACTGAGGTGCGCAAGCGACGGAAACACAGCAAACGCGCAAAGGCGACACTTGGCGCAAACAGTTCCAACGCACGCTTATGAGTGTCTACGTTATCACTGAGACGGGAACACGCTTTTCTGAACGCCGACTTTCCGCCGTTCAGAAAAGCGTGTCCCCGTCTCAAAATAGATTGAAGGGCGATTCAAACAACTGTAACACAGTCGATTGGTACAACCCGCCCCATCATTCGCCCGTCAGTGCCCAAAGCGCCAACGCCATCCGGTCTTCCAAGGCGCTTCCCACAGCCAGCCGAACGCCGCGGGCACGAGACTGGTCCGTCAGCGCAGACGGCGCCATGTCATCACCGGATAACGATCTCCGCCGTCCGGGCGCGCCAGGCAGCGGCCGCCGTCGGGCCTGGCCTGCGCCGCCCGCCTGAGCCGGCCCCGTCCGGAGATCAGCGCGCGCCCTCGCCGCGCGATGCGCGTCACGACAGATAGCGCGCGCCGTCCTCGCCTCAGGCGGCTTTCGAGGCGCATTCGGGGGGATTACGGGCGGGGGCGGCGGCGCCGGCCTCCAGGCGGGGTCAGCGAGCCGCGCAGGGAGGGCCGGGTAAAAGTTTCCCAAAGTGAGGGGCGGGGTTCTGAAACGTACATGAAAATGATGAAACCTACCCTCAATTTGACCAACAAACGGCGTTCTACCCGGATTTGACACCTTTTTCTCGTAGAGTTGGGAATTCCTAAACTGCACGGGAAAATCCGCCTCCGGACGCACGTGTTGCGCGACACGCCACGCAGCTCGGTGCAGATCACGCAGGCCACGCAGCTGACTGACAGCCGGTGCCAGCGGGGCAACCATGTTTAATGGGACACTAGTTCCAACGTAGCTTAAACAAACAATTCATATTCAGGGAGAAGCTTCAGAGAGCTTAGCAAAGGTTGAAAATAGTTTTGAGCTTGATGGCGTGCCCGGCATGACGATAAAGACATGTGGTAGTATGCTACGCCTCTCCAGAGCACGTATGACAAACAAAATGCATTACGAGACCGGCGGTAGAAAAGGAGCGCCAACACGAGCCGCTCAGGCCCGATAGAGAACGGGCTGGGACAGTGCTGCGCTACACCTGAGTGCAATAAAACACAGCCATCATTCAGGCAACAACGTTTCCATTCGGCCGGCTGTGTCACCCTCAACGCCTTGTAGACTGGAGAGCACACACCACGCCCCCCAGCCTCGCTCGGGTACCTCTCACACCAGATGGACACGCTTCAATGCCAGAGTGCGCTCTTTACTAACTCGGAACACTCGTCGAGTTTCCGAGTACACAGGTAAAAACCCTTCAACACACGCACCCCGAGGAACGTCATCAATTCTTGACGATGAACTTCTGAATAGAGCGGGTGACACGGCGCCAGAGCACGCGACGCAATAAGGCGCTGAAGTGGAGGCCCCGGCTGCAGATGAGAGGCGTTCGACACGCAGCTGGTGAGGTACTGTACCGCGACACCCCACACCTCCGGCAGCCAGTGGTAGTCGATTTGAAGTCTAATCCCACGCCACAGCCGAATGTCGATTTCTTGTCGTATGTCCACACCGCGCAAATAGAGCCAAAATCAGGGTATACGAGCCCGGCTTTATGAAATTGAAGGTTTAGTTTGATTCTATGATACTGGGTGAGTGTCGGCGCGGTGGCATGTCGGAGCATAGCCAACCAGACCACTGAAAACGGAGCAATGGGTCCGACGTATATTTGTAACGGACGCAGGTCAAAGTAGCTAAATCACTCCCACGACTAGAACACGGAACGCTGTCCCCTTGTGAATGAAACGATTCAACGCTCATTGTCCTATCATATCAGCGTGCAATGCACAAACGGGAAGGTCAGCTGACCAAATTAAAATATCCTCATTGGTACCATAGCTGCTTAAAAGTCATAGGCCTTCGGGAAAATCTCAATCAGCCTACAGAAGGTGTAACGAGAGACGCGTGTCTCTCAAACGGGAGGCGCACTGGTGCCACACCAGTGCACCAGACGTTCCAATGGATCCAAACAACGACACGTTACACCTGAAAACGCAACAGACCTCAAGAAACATCACCTTTGAAACGACGCATAGATCAGACGAACTGAGCCAGGCAGGTGTTCGTACCCTTGAGAGCACAACCAAATAAGGCATGCGCGCTTGCCGCCGTGTGTGTCCTGTGACAATGACGTCACGAAAACTTCGCCGCACTGCGATCTCAACACCTCATAAGAGCGAAAAGTGAACACCCGCGTGAAGTAGACGGATTAGTAGATAGCACATTCCCAATGCGCACGCGGTGAAGGTAAGGGCGAGCTGATGCGGACTGTGAGGGTCATTTGATAGCCGGCGCAACTTGCGACCAAACACATGACGTCCGGGCGGACGAACAGTTCTAGATGATCAGGTACCGCTGTGAATGCCAAGCCTATCGCTGTACTGGCCGTTAGGTGACTAGCATGCAGCGTAAAGCGGAGCATGAGCCGCACAGGTCCCCACCGCTCAGGTACGGATGACGTCCGCTGTGACCGGCGGACGTCTCGACGCGCCCCGACGGCCGTCAGCGGGCCGCACTGGCTTGTACTGCTTTCGGAGCGCCCCGGGCCGCCGTTCTGCCGGTCTGGGGCCGGCCGGCCGGCCGATCTTCTAGCCGGGGAAGTGTTGACGCCAGGCGGGCCGCCGCCAGGGCGCGGCGCCACGCCCGGGGGCTGGCGCAGCCTCCCCCGGCGGGCGCCGGTAGGGGGCCGGCGCCATCATCCGCTCCCAGCTGCGCCTCCGGTCCCCGCCGCCGCCGTCTGCGGCACAGGGGCGCGGTTAGGGCGCACAGACAGGCGTGGCGACGGGCGCGCATGGGGAGGCGCAGCGGAGACGAACCGAGACGACGCGGGGGAGGAGCACTGGCAGATGGGGCGGCGGACGCACGGGAGAAACTCGGCGACACGTGCTGCGAAACATGGCCGACACGCACCGGGAACATGGCGGCGTGCACGCGTGAGCACGGCAAAGCAGCACGGACAGACGTGGTGGAGGTCCAGGTGACGGCAGATGTGCGCCTCAGACCCATGTCGGGGGAGCGGCACACCAGGGCCACCGGGTCGTGAGGCCGACCGATATGACCCTCCCCCCCCTGCCAGTAACGAGTGCGATGAGTGTAGAAAATGCGCGCACATGAGCAATTCACGACGCGTTTTGTTTTTATGGCGAACGAGGTATGACCGCTGGGTTAGCCAGCTCGAAGTCCACACACAAAGCTAATCGTTGCAACCCGGACTCCACCTGTATAAAATAGCTTGGAACAGATGCTGAACCAAGTAAAGCACCATCGTATAATATCCTTTAAAAAAAACATTTTTAATTCTTTCAGTTTTTGCGTCCCCGATAGCCCGTCGTGATTATCACATCTAGATTATCGGAATACAACCGATGGTCGATACAGGACGGTTTTTGGTCTTGTACGCGCCGTGCTACGCTGAGCCAAATCCCTCCATACCCAGGCTTGTGCATGAGGCATTTGTGCCTCTCACCATTGAGTTGATACGGACATCATTACCACTGGATCTGTGCCAGCGACTGTGACGTCACGCATCACGAGAAATATGCAGTAAATCCTGAGACTTGTCAGGCGACGCCTGCGCTCTGCAGCACTCGTAACAATGGTGACACGCTTTGGAAAAGGCAATCGCTCGGAGTCTTCTTTACGTCAAAAATATCAGATTGTTGACAAAAATCGAGGATAAAGGCAAGGTCGGGTCATGGTCGCCACCTTACAACATTTATCCACCGTTTTAAGTTCCTGACCTATTGAAACGTTCCGTAATCTGGCCAGTAGCCAATGGTTTAGGGATGTGCTGGCCCTGGACTGCTTTGGCCTTCGCCTGTCGAGTGAACAGGCCTGGTTTGACGTACACCGAAGACCGGCGAGTCCGCGCCGCAATATCCGTGACGTGATGGTCGCCGTCACTCACAGACCTCCGTGACGTGATGGTCGCCATCACTCACAGACCTCCGTGGCGAGACGCCAGCTCCCCGCTCTCAGTATCGCGAGAGTGGGTCTCGAACCGGGCCGGCGAGCGCCATGATGAAAGAGAATCATGAAATCACATCATGAAAGGAGAGATTATAATCAGATCCGATCAGCATCTCTCTCTCTCTCTCTCTCTCTCTCTCTCTCTCTCTCTCTCCTCTCTCTCTCTCTCTCTCTCTCTCTCTCTCCTCTCTCTCTCTCTCTCTCTCTCTCTCTCTCTCTCTCTCTCTCTCTCTCTCTCTCCTCTCTCTCGCTCCCTCCTCTGGCATTATCGCAATCGGTAATGAACTCTAGGCGAAGCGTCGCGTCTTTTTAGTCCACTGACTTCTAGTATCTCCTTTGATCACCAGAACCTTGTACGCTCTATGAGAAGCTTACAGCCTTAATGTGAATTAATGTCGGCGGCATACTGTTTCATCTTCGGAATGCGTATAGCCCATGCAAACGTGGGTCGACCCATTTGTGACTTCTGCTAGCAATGCCACCATATCTGAACTGAATGTCACACTAAATGTTCTCAGAAAATGGTCATGTCGTGATTATCTTTAAATCCAACTGACTTCGAACTCCATCCCAATTCATTCAGACACCAAGCACATGTCTGGACTTGTATGGACATGACTTCATCGTGCAGCGGCTACCTCACTCCTGCACACGAACAAAGTACCTAGGTCTTATTCGATACAGGCCCTCGCTGCAATTACGACAAAAAGGGAAGAGCGACTCAGAAACACAAGCATAACGAGACTCCACATACAACTCATCTTCACTCAGATTCAAGACCGGCCGAGCCAAACTTGAGCCAGATGCAGGAGCACGCACCGACCGGGGCATGACGGCACCCGGCACACAGGCCTCTCTGCGGCTCAGCCGCTGTGTAAACCGCACCCTGACGTAATATAGCCAGGTGGTTATTGGGGTCTTTCGGGCGCTTAGACCAATGGCTATCTAGCGCCCACTCGTCGAAGATAGCTCTTTTCGCTTTAAATTGGCGACATTAGAATGGTTTGGACCATGGGCACGTCTGCAGCCGCAGGCATGCCGATGCGATTTTTGAATTTGATGATGCCCGTTAGAACAATGGCATTGAACTTTTCAGTGTTTAGAAGCATAGATCGAGAGTGGATTTCCACAAAGCACAAACGGATTGTTGTTGATATCCTTTGAAATAGCCGCACGACCCAACACGTACCATGTTTTCAGTCGTTATAAACATTCAAGTTCTCTGAAGTGCTTTGCTAAGTGTTCCTCCGCTGTGTCTAAAAGTGCATGCTGAATGGAACCGCTATGTTGGGACAGGATCTCTGCGTTGAATGGCAGTGCCGTATGGGTGGGAAGCTATCGTATTGAATGGCATTACTGCGCTAAACGCACTGCGCCGGGCGGAACCGATCAGCAGTTCGTGGGACCGCTGAGCCGAGCGGCAGTGTCGTGCTGCACGAAAGTGCGGAGCGCATTGGGAAGCTAAGCGGGGCTGCTGTGCGGGTTCAGCGTCGCGTAGCATGAGAGTGGTCCATGCCGGTGTTGTGCTGCATGAAAGTCGTGAACGGCATGAAAAAAGCTGCGCTGAATGGTAGTGTTCGCGGTGACATAAAATGCAAATATTTGGGGTTAATACTGGCCACGGGCGATCGGTCTACACGCCTGTATGGGCTTCGTGATTCTACATTTCT
>NW_023596746.1:54798835-54840140 GCF_011947565.3 Pollicipes pollicipes | reverse complement strand
ACAATGGAAAACAATGAAACAGCTTCAGACTACTGTGAGTTGTCCTGCGTCGCCGATGAATTACGGACGTTGTACGCAAAACGAGCTGTTTTCACTTTTTGCCGCTGATGCGGAATCTAAAGCAGCCTTGAAAAGACAAGATTCAGTTTCTGCACTTCACTTCCGCCGGATGGGCGGAATGCCGCGTTATCCGCCGGATGGGCCACTTCAGTCGGCGCTGATCAAAGGGCGGCGGAGTCGTTTGATCGGCCAGCCGACCTTTGGTGCTGCCCCCCCCCCCCCTCTCCGCCCCCGGCTGATGCCGGTCCTCACCACCGGGCAATGGTCGATGTGGGTGGCGGGAATGGCACACGGTTACTATCCAATGCGGCGCGCGTGCATGTCTATCTTCGCGTCAGGACTGGCTTCTCTATGTGGCTGGAAACCCCGATTGGTACGCACATGGGATTGAAGCTGGGGTCAACGCAAGGACGTTTCCACTCCCGGCTTTTGCGGGCTCGAGCCCAGCGTTTACGGGCCATGCCAGAACGCCTCAAATCAGCCGTATTCTCCGGCAATGTAGTGGTCAGCGTGTGCTCCAAAACGTATTCCTCGATGCTTCGGTCGCCCGCGGGGCATGCGCTGTTGATTTTGGACGACTCCTTGGATCACCATAACCTTGCAATATTTGTGCAACATGTGACTATCGCGACCTGTCTGCTTGCTTTTAGAAATTGTATGATAGTACCTGTGGCATGTGACGTTTTCTGGGTTCCTTGGAAAATTTTATGGAAGCTTATACTACAATAGCTATATATTCTAATGAGCGGCCGGGCTGCATGAACCTTTTGAAAGGCTCACCTTCGACGGGTGACCCCCGACTGCGAGATAACGCCGCCCACCGCGCTGCAGGACCGCTGTGAGTCACGCGGGTGCCGCGTCGTCAAATTACACCACACATTAAAACATTGGAATAGATCTTCTGGTTAAGTGCTTGAAATTAGCAGCGAGATATCCTAGCAAGAACTATGGTCCTGATTTAATTGGCAGCTTGAGACAATTCATGCTTGAAAGCATCCAAGCCAGAAAACTACATGGTGAACCAAAAATGGCAGGCGATAAGCACAGGTGTATCAAATATGCTCAAAGCAATGCAGATGTGCAAAGGTACATCCATTTACATACATACTACTGGGACATTATGCTGTCTGCAACATGGTCGCGTGGTTTGGCTGAAGATAAAACAAAACGCCGGTCGTCTCTACACCGTCCGCTTTTTATTTTATAGAGACGTAACTCACATGGATCGGCTCAGGCCGGTTTAAGCTAACAGTGCACATGTCGACCATCGTATCGACAACTGTTATGTCATAAAACATCCGTAGCGTTATGTCTCGCGACATGAAGGGTAATGTCTCGTAACAGAACCTGACAAAAGCTAGGAAATGCCAGGACGACAGATATCAACAATTACAAGTGTGACTGCTGACTGACAGAAATCTCAGTATTGCAACGTAGGAGCAAAAAGTTTTGTCTTTCAGCCCTGAGTAACGTCACGTAGTTGAAGACGGATGGCTGGATTAATGGATGGATGGAAGATGGATGGGTTTTAACCCCTTCCGTTGATTGTACGCATGTCCGAAGCGTACCACCAACGACAGGAATAGCCACCTGCCCACACCATGTTCAGCCAGCTGAGATCCGGTGTGGTGCCGGCCGCAGCCGGGGCAGCCGGCAGGCCCCTCGTCCCCGCATCAGACAATATATGGCTCGTGCTGTGAAGATGTTGGTGGCATAACTGGAGCGATTTCCGAGCCTCGACCCGTAACGTGACGGTGTCCTTGCACAACACCGATACATAAGGGACACATACCGCACGTCACGCGACGTGCCGCATGTCATACCATGTGCAGTGCGACGCGTTGGAACGGGGCCTTTTGGTTTCAGCACTTTCTCATCTCCAGCAGTTTCTGACAAAATAAAAGGACAATGCAAGCGCGCTCAATTCATTTACCACCGTCACAGATCTGCGTTTTCGGTATTTTGGGGTATTTGTACCGTCGAAGACGTCCACGTTTCCACCAGCTTCAGCAACATCAGTTTCGGCCGCCCTAGTCCCTCGGCGAATACGAGCGGAGCCGCTGTCCTTCACGCCCGGACACGCGTGAAGCGACCCTCGAGCAGTGGCGCTCGCGCCGACAGTCGTCTGATCGTGATGCGTCACTCCTCCTAGGCGATACGAGGTCAACAAACATGCGGTCGCATCCTACTCCCAGACGACTGTCGCCTTCGCCCAGTGGCATGTGCGCTCGCGGCACTTCTGCAGAGCTCTGCCTTTTCTGGGTTCCCGTCTGGCGCGTGCGCTCGCGCCACTTCTGCAGAGCTCTGCCTTTTCCGCGTCCTCGTCTGGCGTGCACGCCCTCGGCCCTGCTGCAGAGCTCTGCCTTTTCCGCGTCCCCGTCTGGCGTGCACGCCCTCGGCCCTGCTGCAGAGCTCTGCCTTTTCCGCGTCCCCGTCTGGCGTGCACGCCCTCGGCCCTGCTGCAGAGCTCTGCCTTTTCCATGTCCCCGTCTGGCGTGCACGCCCTCGGCCCTGCTGCAGAGCTCTGCCTTTTCCATGTCCCCGTCTGGCGTGCACGCTCTCGGCTCTCCTGCAGAGCTCTGCCCTTTCCATGTCCCCGTCTGGCGCGTGCGCTCTCGGCTCTCCTGCGGAGCTCTGCCTTTTCTGAGTCCCCGTCTGGCGCGTGCGCTCTCGGCTCTCCTGCAGAGCTCTGCCTTTTCTGAGTCCCCGTCTGGCGTGTGAGCTCTCGGCTCTCCTGCGGAGCTCTGCCTTTTCTGGGTCCCCGTCTGGCGTGTGCGCTCTCGGCACTTCTGCAGAGCTCTGCCTTTTCCATGTCCCCGTCTGGCGCGTGCGCTCTCGGCCCTGCTGCAGAGCTCTGCCTTTTCCATGTCCCCGTCTGGCGCGTGCGCTCTCGGCCCTGCTGCAGAGCTCTGCCTTTCCATGTCCCCGTCTGGCGCGTGCGCTCTCGGCCCTGCTGCAGAGCTCTGCCTTTTCTGAGTCCCCGTCTGGCGAGTGATGAGCCGCTGCCTATGGTGACTGCCAGCCCGGGCCCTAAGCCGCCGGGCCAGAGGTACTCCAGAGCCGCGGGAAGCCATGACATTGCCACGCGCACGCGGCGAACGGGTGAGGCATTTACAATAGGCTCTTTTCATTATTTCCTGGTTGCGTTGGAGGGTGAAACATTCCATTCGGTTTTAATATTTGAGCCGATGAAGATACCCATTACGCAACCATTTCACATATTGGTAGGCATAAATAAATGAAAGGCGACACACACATTGGATTGCGAAAGCCACGCAAAGCAAAGGTTCTCAGCATTTTCCTTACGTAGACCTTTGACGACGTAGATAAGGGGATCGCCACAATAGCATCGCAAAGTTTTATGTTCGGCGTAAATGTTGTAAATGCACAGATGACCACAAGGGCGGATCTAGGATTTCGTCAGGGGGGGGGGGGGCACGCAACATTGCGGGTTTCCTTGAGTCAGGGCCCCCCTCACCCAAAATGATCCTCGTATTCCGGTCATTAAATTTCAAGATTCCCATGCATGTTAGTTGTACGGGACCCATCTCACTGTATCAAAATTTGCCAGTCTACCACGGACTTTGGGACCCTGCCTCGCTTACAGCCGCTAACATTCTCCACCGCTTGCTCAGTGCCTGTCGTGCTTCATCCACCAGCTTGACAGCGAGGACAGCGTCTTGGTAGACTTCTGAAGCTGTACTGACAGCTGCCGCGTGATGAAGCCGACGTCCGCCGCCGCATGAAGCGAGATGGGGAATTCTACGCCCTTCACAGAGCCCGATAGCTGCTGCGCTTGACTTGCTGTGGAGAGTCTCCCCAGCTGGCCATCTCCCCTAAAGCCTCAAGGACGGTGTCAGTCAACTCAGTGAACCTGTCCAGCGCATCGTGCGGTCTACCCAGCAAGCCTCGCACAGCTGCTTCAACCGCAATTTGTTTCTTGGCGTCTGACCGAAAATTTCGCAGCGGCCTGCAGCATTAAGTTCCTCTTTGGTGTCTGGAAAAAGTTCACCACCTCTCCTAAGTCCCCAGCATGTTGTCGATGCTTTGTTGCCTCGAAGACGCGCCTTTACTCAGATTCAGGATGTGGGAGGCGCAGTGCACGTATTCTGCAAATTTAAATTCCCCTCGGATCACTGCCGACGCGCCTTTAGCAGCATCAGACATGTTTGTCGTTCCGTCGTATCCCTGACCGATTCAGTTGTTCAGGTTCAGCTCCATGTTCTGCGCAACTGTCTGAATCGCAGTACCGAGGACCTCGCCTGTCAGTGCTGGCTCCACAGCAGCTGAGACAAATTCCTTGGCACTCTCGAGCCGCCTGTCCTGCTTCTCTGCACAGGACACATCGACGACGTCCACGAAGGGCGGGAAGTCCTCTCGCGTTCCTCTCTTTCCTATTTAAATGGGGGCCCTATGCTCTTGTCACAGGGCCCCACCTGTGAACCTCTTCAGGCATGGTCGATCGCTCGAGGCGCTCCACATTGAGCCTTGGGTGCTTCTTATCTGAATGAAGGACGCTTCGCTCTTGTTCGGGAGGGCCCATCTGTTAACCCGCTTGGGCACCCTCGATCGCCCGAGGCCCCCCCCCAAACATTGGGACTTGGGTACGTCATTTTTGCTTGCAGGGCCCTACGCTCTTGTGAGGGGCCCATGAGTTAACCTGCTCAAGCAAACTCGATCGTTCGGGCCCTCTAAGGCTCTAAAATATCCCCAATCAACCCCCTTTCAACCTGCAAATGAGTATTTGTGTGTGCTCGTGGGCCCTCCACTTTCGCTTGCTGTTCTTGGTCGCATGGAGACCCAAAGTCGTCTAGTTTTGTTGAGTTTTGCGCTAAAAACTGTGTCTGTTCGGCCAGCTATGGTCCCTCCGGAGCTTATGAGCCCCTTCGGGGCCCCAACGGGGCATGACCCCGTGGCTCCCTCTCTGGATCCGCCCCTGAATGACCAAAGTCCTTGCTTTCAATTATCAGGTATCAAACCTCCGTAAAAAAGGGGGGTTGTACGTTGTGACCATTGCGTGTGCATTGTGTTTCTACTTGGATCAGACGCGGAATTTGGACGAGCAGCACCAAGAGCGGGTTAAGCAACGAACTTGAGTTGTCAGTGGTGAACGTGACAACCTTTTGAAAACCGTGCTGAAAGCATGGAATGCGATACCTACGTTTGGGAACCAGCCGCCGAATAGTGTTAACGCGTTGAAATAGCTGTCTATCGCTCTGAACAGGAAGTAAAGAAAGGTGTCGCTATTTTGGTAGCATTTGACAATAGCTTTTCCGGTAACGGCCACCTACGGAATATATGGTTGTGACTGCTTGGAGACGGACTCCAAAAACAAAAAGAGAACACTTACTTCAGTGCAGTCTGTTCTCTCACATGATGCCACATATGGCGTGTTTTTTCTCGCCAACTTGACATAACTTTTTTGAACTACATTAGATGTTTATAAACCGTTAAACGAAATCGGCCGACGGCTCTTTACGGCTCCAGGCCATGCGAACTCACCAACATGTCTGATGCGCAGTGAGACGACCTCGGTAAGACCGAGGACGCACAGAAATCAAGATAAAAAGCGCGCCAGTGTTGTCCACATCTCTCGAGTCCGTATGGCGTCGCGATGACAGGCAGAGTACATTTGTGTGACCTTACCGACCGAGGACGAAATCAGATCACTTAGCCGGAGCCGGCCTATAATGAGTATTGAAGCAGGCCGGAGCCGCATGACACACGGCGCTTCTGTTGATCATATTCGAGAGCTGTTGTACATGCGTTAGCTAGTCATGAACGGTACGCAGCCAGATCACGATGAGAGTGGGCAGTTACCTTTGTACATGCGTGCTTCTGTTCCAGTAAAAACCAGTGTTTCATCGCCAGGAAAACTCTGTTATGCAGACAAATTTGATGCCGCAAAACAAAAATATTTTATTCTTGACTACAATAACATCAAATGAGTCAACAAAAAATAAACATCTGAAAGCTTAAAAAAAGCTGCTCGCAAGTGGAAGGCCAGCAGCGATAACAACAAAAGGCAACGGAGACAGACGACGAACCATCAACAAAAGGCAGCGGAGACAGACGACGAACCATCAACAACAAAAGGCAGCGGAGACAGATGACGAGCCATCAACATAACCTGGTGTAGTTTCATGTCCACTCCGCATAATATTAAAACTTGAAAATCCTGAAAGCACCACAACCCATATGCGTTGTACCAGATGATGATACATCAGATAATGTTAAAGATGGATACGGGGCAGCTGCCGTAGCGTTCTGAGCAGTCGCCATGGAAACTACCATGCATCCTTGCTTCTGCCAACTCCTCGGCGTCAAACCTGGGATAAAGAAAACAAATCTATCAGCAATCAGAAAAATACGGACATGATTCATACAAACATTACGGCTATTAACAGAATATCACGCAGGATACCAAAAGACTCACTATTTCTTAGTGTTATCGTCGCGATAAGCGTATTCTTTCCACCATACATGCAGTCCACCCGGAATGAAAGCCACGCATAACATAATATACTAAGTGATATGGGTGATTTCACGGTTCCGCTTGTTGCCGAGACAAAATTGACTCGTAAGACGTGCGGTTATTGCAGGCTTTAAAAAAAAACAACAGTAAATTCTCTTTCTTTTTTTCCAACCCGATTGGAAGTGAACATTGTTTACTGTCGTCGAAAATTTAAACATTGTTGAGGAACTAAAGGGCACCTCAAGGTCTGCACACCTGCAGGCACCCAACACCATCATGTGTGAGACATTTCTCGCAGTATCGCAACAACGGTCAAGCTCTCAAGCCATGTAAGAGATGCTGTGCGCCGGTATCTGTGTACGGAGCTGTTATCTGCGCAATCTCAGCCGGATCAAGATCCGAGACGCTGCTTTGCGACGGAGGCTGTATCTGATGGATTGCCAAATCTCTATGGCTTAAATGACTAGCGCGGGCGGTCTTCTGGGCTCCGCCGATAAGCCTGCGCCAAACAAAGCATTTTCAACTTTCATAGATTAAGCAACGAACCTGCTGGACCGCGCATGCACGATAACACGCTTGATATATTTTTTCCAGTCAGGTCGTTATTCAGTGCTTCAACAATAATTAAGTCCGCTTTAGGGGACTGACTGGTTCGATCAAGTTCAGGGACAACAAGTTGGAAAGATATTATATTAATTACGACCTAGAGGCCATCATAATGCATTTGTGTCAGCTACAATATGCTATACTGGCGTACTCAACACTTTGTCCGAGAAATAACGTGCACGGAATTGTTAACATGCTCAAGATATAAGTACAAATACGAAAATTACTTTGTTTTTGTAATACATAGTTGCCAAAACCAAAATTATTAAAAGCAGAGTGATGGCCTTATGACTTAAATCTAGTAACAAAACATGCAGAAACTCCCACGGCAACGGTCAAACCTTGACACCCCCCTACACTGACACCCCCCTATACTGACACCTCCCTACACTGACACCTCCCCGCACTGACACCTCCCTACACTGACACCTCCCTACACTGACACCCCCCTACACTGACACCTCCCTACACCTCCATACACTGACACCTCCCTACACTGACACCTCCCTATACTGACACCCTCCACACTGACACCTCCCTACACCTCCTTACACTGACACACCCCTACACTGACGCCTCCCTAGACTGACACCCCCACACTGACACCTCCCTACACTGACACCCCCCTGCACTGACACTTCCCTACACCTCCCTACACTGACACCTCCCTACACTGACACCCCCCTACACTGACACCTCCCTACACCTCCCTACACTGACACCTCCCCACACTGACACCTCCCTACACTCTGTCGTGTAAACACACATTCACTGTTGGGAGTGGTGGGACTGGACATTTCGACTGCTTGGAGGACAGAAGCTCTTGATTAGTTCTTGATCTTCCCTAGGTGCCCGACTAGACTGGCCCAGGGCTGGTATACCACCGTGCAATGCATGCCACGACCATATCTGTGCTGGCGTCCAGCGCCGACAGCGAAGCGACCAGGCCAGCGGTGCACCGTAGTTGGCGGCTGCACGTTGGACCCTAGCCCGACGGGCCCAACCACGCGGTGGGCTGCAGCCTCGCCAATCTGCAGCTCCACAATGGGTCGCGCTGAACCGAACCCAGACATAACACGGGCCACCAGCGACGGACCCATGAACACGGTGAACCACAGACGTCACGGGGGGGGGGGGAGGGAGGGGGAGGGGACTCACAGTTGCGATGACCAGCCGTCGCCAGCCGGCCGGGTCGAGTTGGAGAACAGCGCCACTTCTGTTCCCGTCCCCGTCCCCACCTCATTGTCAGCGCTGTCCCCGCCGCTGTGGGCACGCGGTCCACACGTGAGGGGTCCTCAGTGGGGAGGCGCACGCGCGACTCAGCAACGAACAGTCTCGGGCATCCAGCATTGTAAAGAGAAGAAAGTTGGTTCAAAAGCTGGCTGCCATCTTTGCCTAGGCCGCATACACACATGATGCTCTGTAGGAATGTGAGTCATAGTCGCGAAGAAGACGGCACGGTGTCTTTATATAGGGGGAGCGAGTGGCCTGATTATATGACTTTGTTGTTTCTTTCGAGAAACATCAACGCTAGCCAGTGTCGTCGATAAGGGGGTTAGAATGAAGCTGATATGTGGGGCGTGTGTGTGGGACGTGGTGATGGTGGTGGAGGGGGAAGGGGGCGATCGATTTGTCGAAGGTATTAGAACCGAATCGATCTGTGCTGGATGACACATCATCCAGAACGGTGTCCCGATTGCCATCCGTGTGCCAGAAAATCTCCAGTATGCCGGTGCCGAGGACAAGGGTGAGACGTGCGTGGGAATGAGAAGGTGTACTCACAGGAGGACGGTGTTGACGACTTCGCCCAAGAGGCCGTCTCGGTGCCGCGGAGCCCCGGACACCTCACACATGAGTCGTTGCAGGCACGCCCGGCCGTCCAGCCCCACCCTGGAGGCGGGGTCAGGCGCTGACACCACCGCACCGAGAGAGCGCCGCTGGTCAGGCCGGCCGCCAGAAAAGGCGCAGCAGCGGACTGGCTCGAGCGTAAGAGCGGCTTTTAAGCAGAGGCTAACGATGATCCCGCCTTTCCGGCCGAACGTTACCAATTGAAGCAGAAAACCCAGATGTGATGTGTGACGTAATGCGACGCACCGCAATGTGGTGTGTTGCCAGGTACTGGCGCGACATTTCAGACAACTGCACCAGACACGCGGATGAGTCGAACACGTGAAAGGCTCGTTCACGTCGCGCGGAGGCCAACGTTGAGCCGCCGCCCGCGCTTGGAGGCTGCTGGTGAGCGCGCGCGGCAGCACCGCTGAGCCATTCACGGTGAGTAGCCTCTCCTGATCGTGGCTCTCCTGGCTGCCCACGGGATGCTGCGCCCAGACAGCCGCCCCGGCGGGCAGAGGTTACTTCTCGCTGACCCGCCGCGGTCACAGGTCACGGCGGATGTAAATATGGCCCGGGAATTTCGTATTTCTTCCTCTGTCGTCAACATTTCACACCTTAGGTCGTGTTTATGTCCATAACTGTGCAATCTAATGACTTCCTCAGCATGTTCGAAGGATAGAGACTGCTTCAGCGCTTACTGCGCTATTAACGACGCTGGGCCTGTTAGTGGTTTCGGTGTTAGCAGCGTTATTTGTGAATTATACGGCCCAATGTTTTACTAGTCCTTGACTTCCGTTTAATATAACTGCGTAACGCCAAAGGTGCTTATAAAATTAACGCCGTGAGCGCTCGTAGCCGTTGCAATGGTGGTCGAGTGCCAAGATTATATTGGGTCAAAGCAGTCTGCAAGAGCGCCATATACACATCGTGACAGGCATGTCGTTGGTGACGAAAAGTCATTAAATCTCAAGGTCATGCTGAGTCAGATACTAAAAATTGCCTTCCTAAAAATTAACGATTTTTAATTTGTTTACGTGAGGGGTGAACTTGGGCAATGCATGAACCGCGTCGTGCTACATCCATGCATGTATCTTGTAAAAGCGTTGTCAACCAGGGTCGAGGTCATGCCATTTCATGTGGTTGCTTCAAATGACCACGCGGTATACCTTGAAAGAACACCGTGCCATGTCTTGAGTCAACACAGTTCTACTCAGCGCATAAACCATGTGCTAACAAAAACCATGAGAAAAACAACAAACAAAACGACCTGTTACTTCGTTTGAATTTACCCGGCTGTGTCCGTGTGAGATAGCTTACACGGACTGGAGAAGAAGAAAGCATGTGGATCCTACGCCGGGCTACCAGCGTTTTTTTTTTTGCGGGGAGGGGGTCTAGCACATCAAGACTGGAATCAGCAGGTCGTTGTCGTTAATAGCACCACCGGGAGATAGCACCCGCCTACGTCATGGAAGGTGGCGACGTCGCCTAAGCTGGTGAGAGACAACCATATATGCCTCTGCACTGAATCCACTTCCAACGTCCAATGGCGTTCGTTGTGACAGATGAAGTCACCAGGTCACTATCAGCGACCGGAGGACGGTCAGCGTGACTTCCCTATCAGACAGCGGCTGCATAAATCACAAACGGGGCGACACTCCAGCTAATAGACAGGAGATCAGTGCCAGCGACGTTATCTGTGCCATCGAAACCTCCTGATAAGTAACTGTATTGCAGGCACGCAGACCTAACAAGAAAGGTAAGCCAACGGCCGAGATAAATCAGCCAATCAGGGCGTTGCGACGCAGAAGTGCGTCAGGTTCGTGCTAGGAAACAGCTATAATGTGGAAGTAGATCTTAACACCCGCAAACCGTTTAAGATATCGGCCTTCTCCGTGAGAGGAGCGGCGGTCCCTTCAGGCGCACGAAGCTGGCAACCGATATAGAGTCCCAACACACAGGACAACGCGGAGATCCTGCGACAGGTCCTCAGATTCCGACGCAGGTAAGGAAGACACCGGATTCAACGAATTATCCTTTTAACCCAACAAGTTTTTGTCTTACATGCCAGAAGCTAAGACAGCTTACTTCTGACGCCCATACAGCGCGGTTAGTCCTGCGTGTAGCGACATATGAGGAGAAAGAACGTTGGAGCCCACGCTGATGGGATCGCGTTCATTGCCCGAAGTGCCTACCTTCCCATGCCCTAGATGCCGATGCATCGCATAGTGACATGAACTAAATCGGGAAAAATGGCTATATCGTTAATCACAGGAGACAACACTGAATTAAAAGTGGAAGACAAGTTGTAAAGCTATGCCAAAAAAGCCACTTCAGCATCTAAGAGTTCGCGCTGAAAACACTAAACATGGATGTATGGACCGAATTTAACTCACTTCCGCACGCAGGCACTGTTTCTCCGAGCCATCACAGCTTGCTATGAGCATATTCTAACCGATTCAATGTAAGACGACTGCGACCTGCTGAAACTGCGCCGAAGCCGTCTGACGGTTCCCGCTGGTTACGTTTATTGCGTGCATTCAGGGACGGATCCAGAGGGGAGGGGGGCACGGGATCATAGGGGGCCGACGGGCCCCCTTGGGGCCCGTCGGCTGCGAGGGGCCCCACAGCCTGCCGAACAGACGCAGTTTTTTATTTACGCAGAACGCAACAATATCGGACGTCTTTGGGCATCCAGGCGAAAAGTGAAGGGCCCACAAGCAGACAAGAATTATTATTCAGTGACTGAGAGGGTGGTGATTGGGGGGTCTTAAGACTGCTGACGCTGTCCAGGTGCCCTACGTTGTTTCTGGGGGCCCTATATGTCCACTTACGGGTCAACCTGATCGTTAAGGAGTCTTCCATGTTGCCCTTGATTTCTTTGCATTTGCTCGGGGGGCCTGCGCTCTTGCCAGTCCTTCCTGCTAGCGTGCCGGGGCACTCCTTGTCAATCAGGGACCTTCTACAGATTCTTTCTATTTGGCCGTAACGTTCTAGACGCCGGGCCAAGGGCCCACATGTTGACATGCCAGGGTATTTCTTGTTTGCTCAGGGGTCCCTAACGCTGGTCACGGTTAGCCTGCCGGCACAATCACGAAATACATGCTCATGGGCCCTCTGCACTGGTCCAGGGCCCTTCCAGTTTTATGCCACTTGCTTCGGGCCCTGCGCAGGGCCCTGAGCCCTTGTCGGGGCCCGTCCGTTGACCCATTTGGGCTCACTCGATCGCTCGGGGCCGTCCGAGTTGGGTATTGGTGCTTCTTTTTTAAATGGGGGGGCCCTATGCACTTGTCGGGGCCCTTATCTGTCAACCTGCTCAGGCGCATTGGATTGTCCGGGGACCTTGCACATTGGGTTTTGGTATTTAAATGTAGGGCCCTACGTTTCTGTCGGGGCCATCTGACAGCCTGCTTGGGTACACTCGATGAAGCCCGTGAGCAGACAAACTCATTACGCTGTCCAGAGGCCTTACAATCGTCCAGGTGTCTATCACAATGGTCCTGTGTTCTTCTCGCTTGCTTTGAGGACCCGTACTAGTTGACGGAAGCTTCTTTGTTGGTCTTGCCGGCACTCATGATCGCACACGTTTCGTCGCTCTTGGTCTTGGTGCCTTGGCCTTAGAGCGGCAGTCGGATTTGCGCCGATGAATTTTTACGCGCAATGGTCGAGCATCCGACGTCGTATGTGATATTTCGGTTAAGTATTGAATTTGTTATGCCTTTTATGCTTGTGCATCGCATTCTTATTCGTTTTATATGATGCATTTTAATGCTTGGATATTTTCTATTCCTTCGTAACACACAAACCAAAAATTCAGCATTAGTCATCAGCCATCAGCTGGTCACAAGTCATCAGCCATCAGCTGGTCACATCGACCAGCAGACCAGCTGTAAATACGTTTGGAATCAGGTTCGTGCTTGACGTTAATGGTGTTTAGCAGCCAATTTAAACAATTGCTATTTTTTCCGAAAAACTTAGCCTCAAATGACAGAATTTACCATGATTTGGAGAAAACGAATAAATCCCAAGTATGGGCATACGTAGCACGTCTAGTTTTCTAGGGATGCGCGCAGTAAAATGGGTTTCCGTGTAAAAATAACATGTTGAAAATCTTAGTACTCGATGGCCGGCCTTCGGTGATTTTTTTAGGGAAGTCCTTAACTCCGTGGGGGCCCTAAATGTTGAGTGGACCCCACCTTAACGAAGTCCGTGATCCGCCCCTGCGTGCGCTTATGTGCCCTGCTCATCGTGCAGTTGCATTATGCAATGCGTCGTATCTTAGTATCTCGGGTGTTAAATGTGAAACATCTCTTCTGCTAACGTCGTAGTCACCACTTTCTAGCCCTTAGTCCTCCACAACCCCATGCACTTATCCGGACCTGCAGGCGGATGCGGACGCCGACACGTGCCCGGTGTCAAGATCACGCGAGCCTGTGGTCCAGGTCGTCGGAGTCCGGGGTCCAGGTCACGGTAGCCAGATGTCGAGGTAAAGTGAGCTCAGGGTGAAGGTCACGTGAACCAGGGGTCGAGGTCATATGGAACCGAGGTCGAGGCCACGTGAGAGCGGGATCGAGGTCACGTGAGACCGGGGCCCAGGTCAAGTGAGTCCGGGGTCAAAGTCACGTGAGCCCGGAGTCTAGGTCACGGGAGCCCGCGTCAAGTCCGGAATCGAGGTCACGGGAGACTGGGGTCGAGGTCGCGTGGACTAGGGGTCGTGGTCACATGAGCCCAGTGCGCCAGTCTTCCACTGTCTGACTTGTTCCGCCGGGCCACCCGACACGCTGCGGTCACCAGTGCGAGAACAAGGGAACGGAGGCGCTATCCACCGGATTCCGATCGTTCGGCAGTACCGCGGCGACCTTCAGTCCTCGCCCATACAAAGGCACGGCGTGGGAGGGCGCCGGGGCGTCTATCTCTCGCAAAAGAGCCGCTCAGGATGTGCCTCGGGACGGCGACCAATCAATGCCGAACATGTCGCCGCGGCTAATGGACACTTGATGGCACTCCAATAGACTGTCTAGTGGTTTGATGTTGACACGGCTCTCATTTTCGATCGGAGCCTTAAAGAGGCCCCGCAGACACTGTGAGGAAGAGTTCACAATCGCGTAGGGGGAGGGGTAAGAGTGGTCGCCTTCAGTCTGTTGCTATTAGCAAAACACAAAGAGGCTTTTATTCAACTGAGAGCGGCCGGAGAGGTAGGTAAATTCGCTATCTTGAGGCATGCCGGGCAGATCAGTGAACCCTGCAAGGGAGCGCACAGAAAGACCCCCTTCACCAGGGGGGGAATTTCCTATTCAGTTGGGGAGGGAAGGGAGGGGCCCCAGCCCCCCCTCCAACTTAGGCTCCAGCCTCCTAACTTTGAGAGGAAAGTGGGCCAAATTCTGGGAGAAACTCGTCTGTTGGCGTATTTCGAGGTAAGGTTGTAACATTTTTTGCTTCTCGGTGTCCCCCACAACTCATTTTGCGAAACTCTTCCCCTGCTCTTCATACTGAACGTGCGCAAGTGGGAGAGTAGCGATGATGGCCTTTCCAAGGGCGTGGCATGACAGCAGCGACCGAACCATCCCACGCACAACCGCCCGGTAGGCTTTCAGTCGATAACCTTCCATCAGAGTTCGTCTCAAAGCCGGTTTAATTTTAGGTTGAGCTTTAAACACATCAAGTGCTCTGGCGTGCTAAACTACCTAGATTACAATAACTTATTGCAACACGCCTGCCAGTCGCCCGAGAAGAGCCTGCACGCAGTGCTTTCTCGGCGGAGCTGCGACCTGACCTCCAGGCTCCGTCAGCGGGGGCACGAGCCGCCGCCGCCGGCGGGGCCACTCACTGTCTAAAGGCATCGCCGACGGTGTCGAGCAGGCGGCTGCGGTCGGCGGCGAAGCTGCGCCCCTCGTGGGACCCGTACTCGTGCCGAGTGATCGTGGTCGGCACGAACGTGATGGACGGCGAGAAGGTGATGGACGCGCCCGAGCTGCCCACCGGGATCACGAAGTCGACCGTCACCGTCACCGTCGAGCCCGACGGGAAGTAGATGAAGCGTCGCACGCGGCCGGCGCGCGGCTCGGCCCAGGCGCCGTCGGCCGACGCCGTGCCGTTCTCGGGCGCGCCGCCGGCGAGCCCCGTCAGCAGGCCTGCAACACGCCGGGCCGGAGCAGTGCGGCGGGTCAGGGGCAACGCGCCTTGTCAAGCCAGCATCCTGCGGGTCGGCCGCCGCGTGCAGGGGTACAGGCAGGCTGAACGGGAGGCACCCGGAGCCGCGGTCGCCATCGAGCGCTAAAGCGTGAGGCGACGGAGAAAGATGAGGAAAGAAGTTGCTGAGGACCGTCACATGGGGTCAGCTGGCGCAAAGCGCAAACGTTCCCGCGGCGATGAGACCAGTTGTAACGGCCTGATATCGTATCAGTTGTGTTCGACTCTGACAGCTACTTTGGTGTGAAATGCGACGCTTACCCAAGCCGCAATCACTGCAAGTTGTAAAAAAGCGATTTATCACCGAACTGTGCTCATCACATCGGCACATGCGGTTAGGAATGACGCGGCGCTATCGGCTTCGGTAGCTAATCTGCCGGAGCCGATATCAGTTCTCTCTTCGTTAGATAATGCAAAAAAAACACGCGACCGAGAGCGCATCGCGGCCAATCTGTGCTATCACGCGAATTCAAGGCTCTTGTTCCGCCATTAAGTAGCGATGGGCAAAAGCCGAGCTTCATAGGCATTGACTGGGCACGGGGAGGAACGCGAATAAAAACAATATCGCATTTCTGGGGTTTATAGCGAGTTTCACAAAGTCCAAAGTTTCGATGGGGATCTGAAACAAAGCCGCAAGAGGAGGAGGCCTCCCCCGGAAAATGATACCATCATCGAACCGCCTCGTCAGGCACGGCTGAGTACCACTCTGCGCTGATGGGTTACCCCAAACGTGACCGACTGAACCTTTACAAGGACGGCGAACACACAAAGGCATCAAGTGCCAAGCTCAACGGGCGAGGTGACAAGCCTAGCACCAGATACACAAGTGATCATCATCGAAGAAGATCACAGAAGTGATCGAAAGGAGAGTCTGACGAGAACTCGTATCGAAAGGCTGGCGAAAGGATCAGGCCAAAGCGAAGTGGAAACACAGCTGAGCGGTCAACGATTACGCTTTCAGTGGCATCTTCGTGCAGCGCATGCACCCAAATCAGGTCACTAAAGTCAGTCTCACACGCCACTTGAAATCCGATCCGCAGACCGGAGACCAATCTGTTCATGCACCGGAGGAGACTGGACCAGAAACACTCACAGACAAGGACGCAGACGAGAGCTGAGGACACCATCGCGCCCGGCGCGTCCGTCTCGTGGCAGCAGCAGCGCGGAGCAGCCGGCACGGACACAGGAGCCCCGTCTCGTGGCAGCAGCAGCGCCGAGCAGCCGGCACGGACACAGGAGCCCCGTCTCGTGGCAGCAGCAGCGCCGAGCAGCCGGCACGGACACAGGAGCCCCGTCTCGTGGCAGCAGCAGCGCCGAGCAGCCGGCACGGACACAGGAGCCCCGTCTCGTGGCAGCAGCAGCGCCGAGCAGCCGGCACGGACGGAGGAGCCCTGCAGCGCCTGGCCGTCTTTATAGGGCGTCGCCATCAAGATGGCACGCTGCTCGAGTTTTCCCTTCGGACGACGTTTGGGAGCGTGCGGCGGTTTTTGGGCCGACGGCGGCCGGTCACGGCGCATGCCCGCGGGCCTGATGGTGCGTATACGCGGGTCACGCGACTCCGGCGGCGCACTGGCCGGGCCTTCCACCGCCAACGGCGGGGGTAAGCCAACAGGTGAGCCGGCGCGGCCCGGTAACCGACGGCACAGCTGGGTAACGGTCGTCTCGTCGGTGCGTGGACGTGGCTGGGGCAACGGTATTCCCCTCCCCGGTGGATTGGGCTGGTCTTGTGCGGCGACACGTGTTTAAGACATGTGGTCGTGTCGGCATCAACTCTGAAGGACCACGGCTCATGGGCACAGCTTTTTCACACACGCATGCCAATTCAAGTTGTTGCGAGCTCCCAAACGTGTTCATTCGGACTCAGTCATATCCAGTAGCATTTATCGCATATTGTTGACGCCGTAAACACGACCTAGCCCTTCATACGTGCGGCGCTGCGTTTGCATACTTTGCCAATGAAAACTATAAGCAGACTCAAGAAGAGGTCAATTCGAATTTGCTTGCAAAGGCCTGGCAACCATAAGCTCTGTCACAACTCGCACATCATGTTTCCGGTAAGAGAACCGGGCTGGCCTATTCCAAACAATTAGCTAAATGTCAGTGCCTCGGTCTCATTAAAGCACTTGTAAATGGGGAGCACTTATCTTGTGGCCTCCCCGCCAAAGAAATTTAAATATTCTAGACCCACGCGGCAAGACGACCTTAGCAGCAGTCGGTACCATACGTGGGCAGGGAGTCTCTGCGGCCGTGTTTCCGTGCAACAAGCCAGCTCTAAAGTCAGCCAGCTGTCTAAAACTCAGAGCCTCACGGAAGGAGCGACAGGTTTGATACCACAGGGGGTAGGATAACACGGAGATGAGAAAGACCGCAGCACGAGCGAATTGTTCAACCGATCGATATAACTTGACAAATAGGTGCATTCCTTTCACGCGTCAGCGACTCTGACGCTCGCGGACAAAAAGCTTGGCAAGGCTCGCCACGTGAGCGACCTCTGCGGAAGGCACCGGAAACCAAGCCCTGCGATAGTATCGTGCGTCATTAGCTTGGCCGCCCGACCGACCCGGACTTTCACCTCCAGCCCTTGACGACCTCAGGACGGTGACTCAGTCATGTATGCGCTCCTATCACCGACGAGGTGTAGCTGGACGTTGTCGAAGCGCCAAGGACCAATGTCCAACTTCCTCCGAAAGTTTCAATCCCTCGTACTTTTTAGTACACTGCGCAGCCCGTGTACGCATTTTGTGGAGTGGTCGCCCGTCGTTGGGTGGTGTCCACAGCAACGCATGAAGGTCCGGCTCCTGCCCGTCCAAGGTTCGCACGCGTCAACTGAAGAGACGGGCTTAGTCCGCATCTTCGCAGAGATACGGTGGCTGCATTAGCAGTTCATAATCTCAGTCATATGTCAGCAAGCTGAGCTCGAGGGAATTTTATCTCAGCCTGCGCTACTGCTATCAGAGCAGCCTCGCCACCGCTTCTTGGAAGAGGCGGCAGGGCCGTGCCGACTCTCGCCACTGTTTCCCGCTCCGGCGTAATCACGCCGGAGCGGGAGATGATCCGAAGTGATTCACGGTCAGGGTCGCGGCTCCGGCTCCTGACCGTCCGGGAATCGTCCTCGCCGGGAGGTGGCTGGGACGTTCGTCGTGGACCTGCAGGAACGTTCGACTTTGGTCGAAACCGCTCGCCTTATACCGGAGGGCATGGATCTGGGCTGAACGGATGAAACCTGAATCAGGAGGGGACAAATGACAGTTGGGAGCCGCGAAAGTCACAACGAATAAGTGAAATAAAATCTGGAGAGGACAAAAAACCATTTTGGGAACAGGATGGCATACCCCCTTGGTTTGACCTATAGCCCTAGCTGACATACCTCGAATCCGAATGACAAAATCGAGTCAAGGGGGGTGTCTTATCGGGTCAGACACGGCACGCACGCCCGCCTGAACTGAGGTGCGCAAGCGACGGAAACACAGCAAACGCGCAAAGGCGACACTTGGCGCAAACAGTTCCAACGCACGCTTATGAGTGTCTACGTTATCACTGAGACGGGAACACGCTTTTCTGAACGCCGACTTTCCGCCGTTCAGAAAAGCGTGTCCCCGTCTCAAAATAGATTTGAAGGGCGATTCAAACAACTGTATCACAGTCGATTGGTACAACCCGCCCCATCATTCGCCCGTCAGTGCCCAAAGCGCCAACGCCATCCGGTCTTCCAAGGCGCTTCCCACAGCCAGCCGAACGCCGCGGGCACGAGACTGGTCCATCAGCGCAGACGGCGCCATGTCATCACCGGATAACGATCTCCGCCGTCCGGGCGCTCCAGGCAGCGGCCGCCGTCGGGCCTGGCCTGCGCCGCCCGCCTGAGCCGGCCCCGTCCGGAGATCAGCGCGCGCCCTCGCCGCGCGATGCGCGTCACGACAGATAGCGCGCGCCGTCCTCGCCTCAGGCGGCTTTCGAGGCGCATTCGGGGGGATTACGGGCGGGGGCGGAGGCGCCGGCCTCCAGGCGGGGTCAGCGAGCCGCGCAGGGAGGGCCGGGTAAAAGTTTCCCAAAGTGAGGGGCGGGGTTCTGAAACGTACATGAAAATGATGAAACCTACCCTCAAATTTGGCCAACAAACGGCGTTCTACCCGGATTTGACACATTTTTCTCGTCGAGTTGGGGAATTCCTAAACTGCACGGGAAAATCCGCCTCCGGACGCACGTGTTGCGCGACACGCCACGCAGCCCGGTGCAGATCACGCAGGCCACGCAGCTGACTGACAGCCGGTGCCAGCGGGGCAACCATGTTTAATGGGACACTAGTTCCAACGTAGCTTAAACAAACAATTCATATTCAGGGAGAAGCTTCAGAGAGCTTAGCAAAGGTTGAAAATAGTTTTGAGCTTGATGGCGTGGCCGGCATGACGATAAAGACATGTGGTAGTATGCTGCACCTCCCCAGAGCACGTACGATAGGAACACAAATGCATTACGAGACCGGCGGTAGAAAAGGAGCGCCAACACGAGCCGCTCAGGCCTGCGATAGAGAACGGGCTGGGACAGTGCTGCGCTACACCTGAGTGCAATAAAACACAGCCATCATTCAGGCAACAACGTTTCCATTCGGCCGGCTGTGTCACCCTCAACGCCTTGTAGACTGGAGAGCACACCACGCGAGCCAGCCCCAGCCTCGCTCGGGTACCTCTCACACCAGATGGACACGCTTCAATGCCAGAGTGCGCTCTTTACTAACTCGGAACACTCGTCGAGTTTCCGAGTACACAGGTAAAAACCCTTCAACACACGCACCCGAGGAACGTCATCAATTCTTGACGATGAACTTCTGAATGGAGCGGGTGACACGGCGCCAGAGCACGCGACGCAATAAGGCGCTGAAGTGGAAGGCCCCGGCTGCAGATGAGAGGCGTTCGACACGCAGCTGGTGAGGTACTGTACCGCGACACCCCACACCTCCGGCAGCCAGTGGGAGTCGATTTGAAGTCTAATCCCATGCCACAGCCGAATGTCGATTTCTTGTCGTATGTCCACACCGCGCAAATAGAGCCAAAATCAGGGTATACGAGCCCGGCTTTATGAAGTTGAAGGTTTAGTTTGATTCTATGATACTGGGTGAGTGTCGGCGCGGTGGCATGTCGGAGCATAGCCAACCAGACCACTGAAAACGGAGCAATGGGTCCGACGTATATTTGTAACGGACGCAGGTCAAAGTAGCTAAATCACTCCCACGACTAGAACACGGAACGCTGTCCCCTTGTGAATGAAACGATTCAACGCTCGTTGTCCTATCATATCAGCGTGCAATGCACAAACGGGAAGGTCAGCTGACCAAATTAAAATATCCTCATTGGTACCATAGCTGCTTAAAAGTCATAGGCCTTCGGGAAAATCTCAATCAGCGTACAGAAGGTGTAACGAGAGACGCGTGTCTCTCAAACGGGAAGCGCACTGGTGCCACACCAGTGCACCAGACGTTCCAATGGATCCAAACAACGACACGTTACACCTGAAAACGCAACAGACCTCAAGAAACATCACCTTTGAAACGACGCATAGATCATACGAACTGAGCCAGACAGGTGTTCGTACCCTTGAGAGCACAACCAAATAAGGCATGCTCGCTTGCCGCCGTGTGTGTCCTGTGACAATGACGTCACGAAAACTTCGCCGCACTGCGATCTCAACACCTCATAAGAGCGAAAAGTGAACACCCGCGTGAAGTAGACGGATTAGTAGATAGCACATTCCCAATGCGCACGCGGTGAAGGTAAGGGCGAGCTGATGCGGACTGTGAGGGTCATTTGATAGCCGGCGCAACTTGCGACCAAACACATGACGTCCGGGCGGACGAACAGTTCTAGATGATCAGGTACCGCTGTGAATGCCAAGCCTATCGCTGTACTGGCCGTTAGGTGACTAGCATGCAGCGTAAAGCGGAGCATGAGCCGCACAGGTCCCCACCGCTCAGGTACGGATGACGTCCGCTGTGACCGGCGGACGTCTCGACGCGCCCCGACGGCCGTCAGCGGGCCGCACTGGCTTGTACTGCTTTCGGAGCGCCCCGGGCCGCCGTTCTGCCGGTCTGGGGCCGGCCGGCCGGCCGATCTTCTAGCCGGGGAAGTGTTGACGCCAGGCGGGCCGCCGCCAGGGCGCGGCGCCACGCCCGGGGGCTGGCGCAGCCTCCCCCGGCGGGCGCCGGTAGGGGGCCGGCGCCATCATCCGCTCCCAGCTGCGCCTCCGGTCCCCGCCGCCGCCGTCTGCGGCACAGGGGCGCGGTTAGGGCGCACAGACAGGCGTGGCGACGGGCGCGCGGGGAGGCGCAGCGGAGACGAACCGAGACGACGCGGGGGAGGAGCACTGGCAGATGGGGCGGCGGACGCACGGGAGAAACTCGGCGACACGTGCTGCGAAACATGGCCGACACGCACCGGGAACATGGCGGCGTGCACGCGTGAGCACGGCAAAGCAGCACGGACAGACGTGGTGGAGGTCCAGGTGACGGCAGATGTGCGCCTCAGACCCATGTCGGGGGAGCGGCACACCAGGACCACCGGGTCGTGAGGCCGACCGATATGACCCTCCTCCCCCCCCCCCTGCCAGTAACGAGTGCGATGAGTGTAGAAAATGCGCGCACATGAGCAATTCACGACGCGTTTTGTTTTTATGGCGAACGAGGTATGACCGCTGGGTTAGCCAGCTCGAAGTCCACACACAAAGCTAATCGCTGCAACCCGGACTCCACCTGTATAAAATAGCTTGGAACAGATGCTGAACCAAGTAAAGCACCATCGTATAATATCCTTTAAAAAAACATTTTTAATTCTTTCAGTTTTTGCGTCCCCGATAGCCCGTCGTGATTATCACATCTAGATTATCGGAATACAACCGATGGTCGATACAGGACGGTTTTTGGTCTTGTACGCGCCGTGCTACGCTGAGCCAAATCCCTCCATACCCAGGCTTGTGCATGAGGCATTTGTGCCTCTCACCATTGAGTTGATACGGACATCATTACCACTGGATCTGTGCCAGCGACTGTGACGTCACGCATCACGAGAAATATGCAGTAAATCCTGAGACTTGTCAGGCGACGCCTGCGCTCTGCAGCACTCGTAACAATGGTGACACGCTTTGGAAAAGGCAATCGCTCGGAGTCTTCTTTACGTCAAAAATATCAGATTGTTGACAAAAATCGAGGATAAAGGCAAGGTCGGGTCATGGTCGCCACCTTACAACATTTATCCACCGTTTTAAGTTCCTGACCTATTGAAACGTTCCGTAATCTGGCCAGTAGCCAATGGTTTAGGGATGTGCTGGCCCTGGACTGCTTTGGCCTTCGCCTGTCGAGTGAACAGGCCTGGTTTGACGTACACCGAAGACCGGCGAGTCCGCGCCGCAATATCCGTGACGTGATGGTCGCCGTCACTCACAGACCTCCGTGACGTGATGGTCGCCATCACTCACAGACCTCCGTGACGTGATGGTCGCCATCACTCACAGACCTCCGTGGCGAGACGCCAGCTCCCCGCTCTCAGTATCGCGAGAGTGGGTCTCGAACCGGGCCGGCGAGCGCCATGATGAAAGAGAATCATGAAATCACATCATGAAAGAGAGAGATTATAATCAGATCCGATCAGCATCTCTCTCTCTCTCTCTCTCTCTCTCTCTCTCTCTCTCTCTCTCTCTCTCTCTCTCTCTCTCTCTCTCTCTCTCTCTCTCTCTCTCTCTCTCTCTCTCTCTCGCTCTCTCCCTCTCTGGCATTATCGCAATCGGTAATGAACTCTAGGCGAAGCGTCGCGTCTTTTTAGTCCACTGACTTCTGGTATCTCCTTTGATCACCAGAACCTTGTACGCTCTATGAGTAGCTTACAGCCCTAATGTGAATTAATGTCGATGACATATTGTTTCATCTTCGGAATGCGTATAGCCTATGCAAACGTGGGTCGACCCATTTGTGACTTCTGCTAGCAATGCCACCATATGCGAACTGAATGTCACACTAAATGTTCTCAGAAAATGGTCATGTCGTGATTATCTTTAAATCCAACTGACTTCGAACTCCATCCCAATTCATTCAGACACCAAGCACATGTCTGGACTTGTATGGACATGACTTCATCGTGCAGCGGCTACCTCACTCCTGCACACGAACAAAGTACCTAGGTCTTATTCGATACAGGCCCTCGCTGCAATTACGACAAAAAGGGAAGAGCGACTCAGAAATACAAGCATAACGAGACTCCACATACAACTCATCTTCACTCAGATTCAAGACCGGCCGAGCCAAACTTGAGCCAGATGCAGGAGCACGCACCGACCGGCGCATGACGGCACCCGGCACACAGGCCGTCTCTGCGGCTCACTCGCTGTGTAAACCGCACCCTGACGTAATATAGCCAGGTGGTTATTGGGGTCTTTCGGGCGCTTAGACCAATGGCTATCTAGCGCCCACTCGTCGAAGATAGCTCTTTTCGCTTTAAATTGGCGACATTAGAATGGTTTGGACCATGGGCACGTCTGCAGCCGCAGGCATGCCGATGCGATTTTTGAATTTGATGACGCCCGTTAGAACAATGGCATTGAACTTTTCAGTGTTTAGAAGCATAGATCGAGAGTGGATTTCCACAAAGCACAAACGGATTGTTGTTGATATCCTTTGAAATAGCCGCACGACCCAACACGTACCATGTTTTCAGTCGTTATAAACATTCAAGTTCTCTGAAGTGCTTTGCTAAGTGTTCCTCCGCTGTGTCTAAAAGTGCATGCTGAATGGAAGCGCTATGTTGGGACAGGATCTCTGCGTTGAATGGCAGTGCCGTATGGGTGGGAAGCTATCATATTGAATGGCATTACTGCGCTAAATGCACTGCGCCGGGCGGAACCGATCAGCAGTTCGTGGGACCGCTGAGCCGAGCGGCAGTGTCGTGCTGCACGAAAGTGCGGAGCGCATTGGGAAGCTAAGCGGGGCTGCTGTGCGGGTTCAGCGTCGCGTAGCATGAGAGTGGTCCATGCCGGTGTTGTGCTGCATGAAAGTCGTGAACGGCATGAAAAAAGCTGCGCTGAATGGTAGTGTTCGCGGTGACATAAAATGCAAATATTTGGGGTTAATACTGGCCACGGGCGATCGGTCTACACGCCTGTATGGGCTTCGTGATTCTACATTTCTCGGTCTCGCCCCAGGGCTCGAAATCCGTTTTAGAAAGGCGGCTTCGGCCACTTCTCAGCCGTATACTGGTCTCGCTGTGAACCAGTGCTGTACTGGACGGCTAAACAACTGGCGGTACTATTTCTTCACTACGAAGCGCGCAATGAAGGCTAACTATAAATAAGCTGATTCCAAACCCCGGTCTGCCTTTGTTGGGAAATTCTGACACCATCCCTTAAAAACGGCAGATGTGTTACAAGCGCCCTAGCGCGCGTGGCCCGCTGCACGCGGCGACGCCGCACCGCACCGGATCCCCCAAATATACACATCTCCCATTGTTCCAGTAAGGTTCCGTGTTAGGACTTCTCGTTTTTATTAATGACTGATACCGATGGGATGACAAATTCTGCGTAACGTGTAAGACTGGTGTTTTTCGTATGCTGGGAGTCCACGGAGTGGAATGGACGGTGGAAGGGAGGCTGGTCAGGCCGGCAGAACGGTCCAGATAGCTGCATGACGAACGGATCCGACGCGACAAATGTTAATGGTGTGAATGGTTTTACAGTGTCATGTTAACACTTAGCACATGAGCGAGGTACGTGCGCTAGTTCGGAGTTGCGCGGCAGATGCGACTGATGTAATGAATACGCTTAGATCCTTGTGTGGAACCCGTGTGATGAGAGTGGGATACGATGAAGTGCGCGGGAACTGTAAACCACCTGAACACGCTTAGATCCGTGTGTGGAAGCCGTGTGATGAGAGTGGGATGCGATGAAGTGCGCGGGAACTGTAAACCACGTGAATATGCTTGGATCCGTGCGTGGAACCCGCGTGAGAGAGTGGGACGCGATGAGGTGCGCAGGAGCTGTAAACCACGTTATACCGCTATGACCATTGACAATACCGTGCTCAATAAGTGTGGCACGTGGGGCTGATGTGGCGTGTGCCGCTGGCCAGATGAACGACCACAGTTCGACCAGTGACACTTGCATGACGCGTGGAAATGGCGCGGTGGGTGTGTGCTGTGTGATGAGCAGCTCGTCCCCTGCGCCCGTTCGCACCTCTTCACACCCGCCGACGGCCGGAATGACATCAGATCATCCGCAAACCATGCGTGCGTCAACTGGCCAATCGCTATCCCCCATGTCCCTGGCGACGGTAGCCCGCGGACGCAAACGAGCGCCTGCGGGAGGAGGGCGACGACTTCAGAGGCTGGTGTCATGAGAGGCGCGTGGACGAAGGTGGACGACTTGAGAGGCTGGCGTCATAGAGGCGCATGGACGAAGGGGGACGACTTGAGAGGCTGGTGTCATGAGAGGCGCATGGACGAAGGGGGACGGCTTGAGAGGCTGGTGTCATGAGAGGCGCATGGACGAAGGGGGACGACTTGAGAGGCTCGTGTCATGAGAGGCACATGAACGATTTGTGGGCCGGTGCGGCCAAATGTGACCGGGCGCATAACGCGGGTGGTGCGACGAATGGGACAGGTCCAGCGGACGGAACTACCGAGATCAGTCAGGCCGAAATGATTTTTGGACGTGATAACGGGACCGGTGCAACAAGCGGGACCAGCACGAGTGAATGTGGTGCGACGAGGACAAGTCGCAAGGTGGTGGAGAGGAGTGTGGAAATGCATCATGTACGGCTTGAATGGCAACTAAAAAGTTTGGTGAGACGAACAGAACTCATGTGTTGAACAGACTTGTGCTTGATTCCGATTCCAACGAAGTCGATTCAGACTGACTCACAATATGCGGGGTTGGCTACGACTCTGACTCCAAACAGCTCGGCGCAAGCTTGAGCCGACTCAAGAGAACATGGCTTCATTCCGTGAACGATTCCGACAGAGTACTTTTAGGTAACAGGAGTTTAGGGGAGCACCTCTCCCATGGCCTACATGAAAGCCCAAATGGGATATGCGTGTTGCAACATTACAGTTAGATGCCTGTGTTCCATTTAGTGCGCGTGTGAACCGCCAAACTTTTAATATCCTGTTGTTAACATATCTGTTACGGTCGACTCAACTCTGGCTGTGGTTCGCAGGATAGTTGCAAAGGAATCGATTCCACCCTAACTAGACAAAGAATCCGTTAATTCCGGAGCCGCTTCCGACCCAACCCGCAGTGAAACACAGGTTTGCAGGCGCGATGAGCACGCTGATGTGATGGGTGCACCTCGTGTGATGAATAGGACTGATATGATAAGCCAGACTGGCGTGATCTACTGGAAAGAGATGACTGGGGTTGATTGATTAGGATTGGCGCGATGAATGCGGCTGGTGCGCTGAGTGGAACTTTTCTGGCGAACTAGACCGCAGGGACGCACGTCACGAGCGTGACGAGCGCCACTGGTGCGACAGGCACCACTGGTGTGCGGCATGCGACTGATGCAACAGACTGTGAAATGTCATAAGTAGCACTGATTAGGAGCGAGGCCGCAGTCCTGGCTTGAACCATTAGCACGTTTTCAACATGAGCGACCCGGCCCAGCCAGGCAGGCCGTCATGCTTCATGCAAGCGTTTGTCTTCGCATACCCCGAGCGCCGGCTCAAGCTTTTTGCAGAAACGGCGGCTGAGCGCTCCAAGAGCTGTGCTAGACTGCTGGACACTGATACACAGCTACATCCGAGCTACTTGATCGGGGGTTGTTGTGTGCAGAATTGCAAAGTCACCACGCTTAACCACGGACGGTCGCACTGGCGGGGGCGTGGGACCATGTGCGCAGACCAGGACGATCGTACTGGCAGGGGCGTGGGACCATGTGCCCAGACCAGGACGATCGCACTGGCGGGGGCGTGGGACCATGTGCGCAGACCAGGACGATCGTACTGGCAGGGGCGTGGGACCATGTGCCCAGACCAGGACGATCGCACTGGCGGGGGCGTGGGACCATGCGCGCAGACCAGGACGCGCTATGGTGCGAAAACCGTGGGTCAACCCCTCTTGGGGCATTGGGGGGGGGGGGGCGGGGGCGGGGGGGGGGGGGGGCAGAGCGTGACTAGTACGGTGAATGAGACTGGTGTGATGATTGCGACACGCAAGTGCGGACACGTGTGATGGGGTTGATGCGCATTATGACTGGAATTGGCACGGCAGGAGGCAACGTGTGGTGAGTGGTCATGACGTGATGAATGGGACTAACGTAACGACTGACCCTGATGTGATGAATGTGACCGATGTAATGAGTGAGCCTTGTGCGACGACTGAGTCTGGTGTCATGAGTAAGCCTGATGTGATAAACGCGTCTGGTGTGATGAGTGAGCCTGGCATGACGGGTAGACCATACCCGAAGAGTAACAGTAATGCACTTGAATAGCATGGGGTCTGGGTATGCAACATGATGCATACACAACACGGACACGATGAGTGGGACTTCTGTGATGAGTGAGGTTGAGTAATGAGTGAAACTGAGGGGTGAGTGGGGCTGTGTGATAGTGAGACTTAGTGACGGACAGGACTGATGTGATGAGTGGGACCGTTGTGATGAGCGAAGCTGAGTGATGAGTAAAACTGAGGGGTGAGTGAGGCTGTGTGATAGTGAGACTTGGTGACGGACAGGACTGACGTGATGAGTGGGACTGTTGTGATGAGCGAAGCTGAGCGATGAGTGAAACTGAGTGGTGAGTGAGGCTGTGTGATAGTTAGACTTGGTGACGGACAGGACTGACGTGATGAGTGGGGCTGTTGTGATGAGCGAAGCTGAGCGATGAGTGAAACTGAGAGGTGAGTGAAGATGTGTGATAGTGAGACTTGGTGACGGACAGAACTGACGTGATGAGTGGGGCTGTTGTGATGAGCGAAGCTGAGCGATGAGTGAAACTGAGAGGTGAGTGAGGCTGTGTGATAGTGAGACTTGGTGACGGACAGGACTGACGTGATGAGTGGGACTGTTGTGATGAGCGCGACTGACGCGATGATACTAACTGGTCGGTGAGTGGCGGTGGTGTGACGCCACTGGCTGACCAGACGTGTGAGACAGACGTGAAAGGGGAAGTGTCAGGTCAATACCACTAGTGTGGATACGCATGACTGGCTGACGGATACAAAGAACGGGACCCGCTCGCTATGTGTATAAGTGATGCGACGAGCGGGGCTGGGGGCCTGGCACGATGGGTGGGATCATTGCGACCAGTGGAGGGAAGCGGAGGGGGGGGGGGGACTGGTGATCGGGTCTGGCGCGACGAGTGGGACCATTGCAACCAGTGGGGGGGGGGGGGGGAGATGTGATCGGGTCTGGCGCGATGAGTGGGACCATTGCAACCAACCGCGCAGGCGTGAATAAACCTGGCGCGATGCTGAGGTTGGTGTCACGAGTGAGGCGAAGGGCATGCTTATGATGGGAGTGACCGCTTTGGTGGGTGTGACTGTTCTAAGAGGACAGACTGGAAGGGTAGTTCCATTGGCGTAAGGAGTGCAAGTATGGGATGGGAGTGGCTTGTTCATTGAATGCCTTTGTGTGGTAGCTAGACAAGTGCAAAAAGGAGCGACTGGTTCGATGAGTGGGACTGCGTGATAGGAAGGCCTCGTGTGTTGAGACTGAGACCGGGGGTGATCACTTAAACTTCCAGGAGAAAACCATTGGAATTAATCTGATTCTCATGGTGTACAAGTAATTTTCTCTAAGTAAGCAGTCCATTGTCTTGACCTAGTCTGACATCCACAGGTCACCAGTGAGCTAGTTCAGCCCCTTCAGTGGAACTTGGCCTGTAAAATACCGCTGCCGGATAGACGATTAGCCATTGTGAGTTATGGCAGCTTCTGGCACCCTGGTTACGATATTCTTGCAGTCTGCCAACAACAAATGCAATTGGTCTATGGCCCATCCTAGCCCAATGACAGACCATCCATGCGTATGGCATTCAGCTGAGCATGTTCCACATCAGCGGGTCATACGGTGCAAAGCCCGATTTTGATACATGTTGAAGATAGTTCGGCCATTTTTCTGCCCAGATCACAAATTTTGCGGAAATACGCCTGTGAATTGACCCATGCATTTCGATCTACAAATGGATACTTAATGTCTATTGACCAGGGGTAAAGCGAAATAACTTCGAGAAAAATAAAGCAATTTTAGCTGTCTTTTGGGGGCACGCCTCACTAATTTGCGCACGCTCGGCATGGATATTGACACCGTTCATGTCAGGGGCCTATACATAGCTACCTGGCTATTTTCAGCAAGATCAGTCGGCCTGTAAAGATCAGTCTGAACAATGGCGTTGCCAGGATTCCGCCCAGAATGAGGGCAAATCGGGGCACAGTGGGCACTTTCATTCCCGCGGATCCACTTCGTCACTTTAGGGGCCCATTTCTCCCTTTTTTAACAGAACATTTGAAGGGTCGGAATCCCAAAATTAATTCCTTCAAGAATCGTCCTTGATGTTTTAGAAGCCTTAAAAGAGTCTTAACTACCAAAAAGTCCTAGGTCCTTCGGCTCCACGACCCCCGCCACCTCCGGGTGGGGACAGGGGTGCCAAAGCTCTCCCCTTGGCTACGCCAACCAGTCGTATTATTCGGCGGACTCCCACTGTCCGCACGGAGACTACAACCGGTCCGTTCTGGCTATCGGTCGTCTGACCCAACATTTTCCAACGCTTTTCCAACACAACGCTTTTTCCCTCGGCGGGGTAAGCGGTGCTGTTTTCTACAGCCCGTGCGCACGTCCGTCCTCGACCTGATCGCTCCTTTTCTCGCAGTCTGTGGTCGAGCTCTGACAACTCATCCAGGACGTCCACCAGTCGATGCGGACATTTCATGTCCGCCACATCACTGCCAAATGATAGCCACCAAGCCTGTTGCCACTTTCTTATCCAGCCGTGACTTCTGTAGCAATACACCAGCCATAAATATGCACGGAAAGCATTAGTCATCAACAAATAATCACACGCAGGTAATTCTCATCACGTTTCTTTCGTGGGCTGTTGAGACATACGGTCACGAACTAAAGTTTATGCCAAGCTTAAGTCACGTCTTGTCTACGCCCACGATCTCACTATGTTGATCAACCTTGCGCAATTCAATAATCCGTGCGTGATGTTCCCACGCATTGCCTCTTGCATACGGAATCAGCCAATGTGTTGGAGACTTTCACCCAATTTCTATATTCGCATGAGGGCTGAAACGCTCATCGCGTGCCAGCGGCTGGGGCGACTGGGAAAGCGCGCCGAACTCGACTGTCACTAATGGACTGCGAGCTATCGTCTGTCACCACGCAACACTCGCGGAAAAATGCTCCCCGGAACACTTCTAAGGCTGTCCGCCTAAGGCTGTTCGCGCAAGCAACCGAACGCTCGACCTTGCAGCGCAGTTTTGGGCAGGTCCTGGTCGCTTGGAGGGCAACCGCGGGCGCATCCAGAATAAACGGCAAATACGATGCCCTCTAGTGACGGAATTAAAAAAAGCATTCGCAGTAAACTTTTTCTTATCAAAGGCCGGAGCCGACAAACGCGCAAACATTATTATCTTACCAGCAGTTGCTTTCACAATCCACACAAACATCCACAGCCGAGAGAAGCAAAATTGGCCAGTATTGAAAGACATGCCAAAATCCTTGAAACTGCGGGACTGGCCATGGGGGATAGTGTGGGCCAAGTAAGCGCAGTCTGTCCTAAGGTTGCTTTAATGACCACGTGGGCTCGTCTCAATTCCTGTCGTGAGGTACATTTCACCGCAGAACCTTTCGCTCCCCCCGATCTCGCCCTCTACTACACGTAACTGCCCATCGCATGACGCGGGCACTGATGCAATTTCGGGCTCCGTGACCACTCAATGCCACCAAAGAGCAGAAGGCAAATCCCTGATGGTCCGTCAATGACAAGAGGATTTGGGGCCAAGTCAGCGCCGATGTCACAGCAGCGTGCCGCCCGTCCGGCCCCAGCCGCCAGCGCGCGCGCCGGTCAGGCCGGCTGCCGGGTATGGCAGCCGCCCCAAGGCCACAGCGCGCGGCGGCGGCCGCTATGACCGTCAAGTGTCACGCGCTGAACGGCCAGCCGACGCTGGCTGGGGCACAGCACCGGTGCGTTCAGAAAAGCGGGGCACCTCGCGCGGATTCCATGTTTGGCAAATGATTCCAGGGTACCGATGTTCCGGCCAAGGTTCGCGTGCCAGGTACAGCCAGGAGTGCACTTTTCGAAATCAATTATATGGGCTGAGCAGGATAAATTGGCTTAGCCCTTTTTCAGTTTCATCCCAACTCGACCACAAAATATGGTATTTTGAGCTGGTCGGCCGACTGGCACAAGTTAACGCATTTGCAATGTCTGCTCTCCGTGACCCCTTACCCCCGCCTCCCAAAGCAAGTTGTACCTACGGACTTCAAGCGTCCAAAATAGACAAAGCGCTTCCCTTCAAGGGAAACGCAACAGTCTATGATGTCACTGAAAAGGATTGAGTTAACTGAAATAGTTATGCGAGATGCAGTTTTCAGAGCTCATAAAAACCTGCAGCACCTTTTGACCCGAATTCATCTTCCTTTCTACGCCGCTACTCTTTGCACTACAATATTTTGTGAGGCTTTGTTTCTAAGATGCGCCCTCCCGTGTAAAAGGCCCGGCGCCATCACCGTACCCCAGCTTCAGCACATTATTCCATCCCTCATGCGACCAGCCGTTACACCGTCCCAACGTTTTATCAGGTGGTACGTTTGCACCTATGGGAGTGGCCCTCAGGGCCTGCGTGTGAAAGCTACCGGAACCAAAATAATAGGTGAGATCAGGGGTGTAGTTTCCTATGCCGTTGGGGGGGGGGGGGGGGGTGCTTCAGCCCCCTCGCGCCAGCTTAGGCGAGACCACACACAACTTTGCAAAAAAGTGGGCAAAATCCAGGCAGTAACTAGGTTGATGGCGTATTTTGGAGGTAGGTTAACACGCCCGCGAGTGGCCGGTTGGATACCCTTCGCTCGAGTGGGGGTCAATTTAACCCCCCCCCCCCCCGAAATCTCAGGAACAAAGAAAGCTAGGGACACAAGATTCATAGGGTGTGTTGACCTGCACGTAAGCTCACACAGGTCAAATTCTGAGGTTTTTAGGTCATGGCCTTCGGTAAGGTCAAAACAAAGCCCGGGCCAAGTCAAGCCAAGTTTTAGGCCATGGTCTTTGGTAAGATCATAAGGTCAAACAAGGTCAAATTCCAGGTTGGTCTCCGAAGGGCCGCTAGAACCCATATGTCATGTCATTGGGGCTTTACGACGCACTCAGCTGCTGAGGCTATATGGCGTCGCCTGCCTCTCACCCTGGCAGGAAGGGCGGGCACCGCGGGGAATCGAACCCCGTACCTCTGGATTCCCAGACGTGCGGTGGTTCCTAGAACCTAGATAACTGTTCTAAGTAAAAGGTAACATACTCATTTAAAGTCAGTGACCTTTTTGACCCTTTCAAGGTCTTGCTGACCAAAATCACACAAGACTGCTTTGAGCTTTGCATTTGAATCGGCGCCACATATTACGATAGGCAGTATAAACAGCAACTAAAAACAAAGTGTTGACCTGGGTCATTTAAGATCAGTGACCTATTCTGACCTTTACGAGGTCCATGAAAGGCGTATGAATGCGGTTCCCGTTTTCAATAAATTCGAAATGAGCACCAGAAACTACCCCGCAAAGCAGGCCCTAGAGTAGTAAAACAGGTTGGTTTTGACCTTGGTCTGGCCTTTATACCTGACCCTAGGTCGATCGTTATTTGTTCATTCAATTGTTGTGTTGCCTAAAAAAGTATCTGAGATGTATGGCTTCGTCTAATACTCCGTTGTTGGATCAGATTGAACGATTCCCTAGAAAATGCCTTCGCTGAAACCATGGCCTGACTGGCCTGCCATAGGTCAGCGACCTTACCAGGTACATGTAAATGTTTGGTGCCAGACGATCTGCTATTCAGTTGTCTACAGCTATGCAAAATTTGACGCAGCTACGCGGCGTCGTCCCGAAACCATTTCGGAAAACCTTGGAGGGTCAATTTAACCCCCACCCGAGCGCGTCATTCTCACTGTTTAGCCCCCTTTCCCCCCCGCATTTACCCTGTGAAACTACGCCCCTGGATGGCCTGGTGCAGGGCAGCGGCCAATGGACGTCTCAGGGATATGCGTCATTGGGGCCCTCTTGCTAGCAGCAGCAGCACACCTTTTCAAGGATTGAGCCCAGTTCATTGCTTTGGCCCTTTGCAGAGCACCTTCTACCACCATGCACAACATTTAAGACGGCCTGGATAGGTGGGCATGTCCGTGGTGGCATGTGGGTCGACATCAGGACACGGCGTCTTACTCTGACCTTTCCGACTGCGGAAACCTGACTTTCCTGAGTCCAGGCAGAGCCTTACGCCCTGGATGACCCTGATCAGGAGGCCCCGGAGCAGCCACCCCCTCGGTTTGTAATACTCGGAAACATCTCGGACGCGAGCCTTTTGTGTCTTTTGGGCGTTTAGAGGCATGCTTTGTACCCAACCAACTTTACATTTTGCGAAAGACATCTTTTGGCCACAAAACGCGCAACCAGAATTTCAGATGTTGCTCATTCTTGCAAACCTTATCGCGAGCGTGAACTTCCCTCAGACAGCCAAAGTGACAGCGGAGTGACAGGGTGGCCATCTGAGGTGACCCCAGAACACGCGCTCCGGTGGGGTGCGGGTCAATTTAACACCCCCAAAGGCTATTTCCAGGATAAGCTGCTAGCAGCGCGGCGCAGCCACACCAAACTTTGTATAGCTGGAGGCAGTCGAATGGCCAAAAGTCAGACCATTGCTTTAGCAAAGATAATCCCCATGGATCGTTCAATATGACGCGACAACGGAGTCATAGGTGAAGTCATATGACTTTGAGTTTCCACAGCTAAAGAATTGACTTATATTACGATTGCCAGGTAAAAACCAAGGTATTTTATGGGAAATCTTGCTTTAAGTGGTTGTCATTAGCAATAATTTCGAAGTCCCGAGTACGACAGCAATAGATCTCTTGGTTTTACGTCATGGAGGTCCGAACAGCACAATGACTTGCAATGACGATCAACCAATTCCTTTGAGGAGCATACCGCCTGGGGCAGTATTCGGCGTCGATCGCAAATTCAAATAACAAAATAATTCCGACGCGTTTATCATTTTCCATTCTGGGGGTCAAGCAAGGTCACCGATCCGATATGAAAGCCAGTGCTATCCCGTTTAGAGGAGGCATCTAGGTTGAAGCTGTCGCATGAGGAGATCTGAGGGCACTATGGACGCCAATCTGGAGTTTGACCGCATTTGACACGTAGGTTGGCAGTTTGACACCTAAGGACCTCAAATTGCCCGCGCCACCGGAGCGCGTCTTATTACACCGGCCACCCTGGATTGTGTCAAATCCCACTGAAAACCGAACTGAACGGCCGTATAGGCAGCTACCACCCCGTCTCCGCCAACTAGCAGCCAGCAAGTTGCCGGGGGGCGAACCTGACACGGGGCTCACCGCCGGTGGGTTGCCGCCGCTCACGATACAGCCGGCGCCTGTGCGTCCAGATACAGCCGGCCCGTGCGAAGACTGGTCCAACAAACCGGCCCCGGTGGAAGCCAGAACCGCGGACCGGTTCTCAAGTTCTCGGACCGGGCATTCCACAGGGGTCACGTGACTCGATAAGTATCCGTAGGCGCGCTGCGACTGGTCGACAGAGTACCAGCACAGCACTGTCTCAATGGGGAGAGTGCAAGTCTGAACGTTTGCCAACTGGGAAGACAGGTAACCCGTCAGGGGCTCGGATGCAGTAGTACATAGCTGCCAAAGAGAAGCCCAGTGGTGCACGCAATGAGCGAAGTTTAATGTCACGAAGAAAACGCGAGACGGCACTAAATTGGTCCAATGAGTTAAGTGCTTATTGCGGTGCGAGACACCTCAGACGGGTTCCAATTTCCTATCGCTGAAGCCATTTGCCGCATTCAGGGTCGCAAGCCATTGCCAAATGTATACCGCCGAGGTATATGTTCGCTAAGGGTCTGTCTTCACAGCGTGTGCGCAAACCACCAAATTATGGTGGAGCTCCGGTCCGCGCGCCGTTTGGGCGGCAACAAGAGGTTGCGCCATGTGAACGCGAACCATCTATATCAAATATGGGCAATCTACGTCACGATACGCGCGTTTTAAACGCAAACCATCGACATGTTGCAGGGAACGCACCTGAATCTTTAGGTCAAACACGTGACACTAGGAGCGGGAGTGTACCCTAGAATGTCCCGGAACAACACTTCTTTGAGAAGTACGAGTGCCCGGGGCTAGGCTCGTTCTTCGATTCAGTGCGAGTTCGGAGGTGTAATTTTTGCTAGACCTGATGTGTGCTTAGCGGGTACGCAAAGAGCCTTAAAGTTCAGTGCTTTGAAGCCATTTCCTCTCATAGACCAACAACGCGTTTTTCAAATTGACATCGGCACGGACGCTTGAAACGGAGCCCTCAGCACTCTCTCACCATGCTGACTCTGTTGTTTTTTTTTCTACCTTAACATCAAGCGGATGTGTCCCCCGACCGGAGGAGAACAATATATTTTTTTGGAGGGAATGCAGCATTACTTAACAGTGAAAATATTATAAACTTATCGACATGGGTGTCAAACGAACCCTTGCAACGAAAGTAGCCCGATGGTGCACATTTCAATGCGATGTTGTCACACTTGACCTCTCGCCCGACCTGACTTAATGTCGACCTTTCTATCCTTTGTTTGAACTGAACCAAGAAAAATGAAAATAAAATATGTATCCACTAACCAAATACATTCAGTGCCTTTCGCACGTGGAGCTCAAAGCCACGTTGGCAGGTGATTGGATATCACATGCCTGCAGCCTATGGATATAAAATATTTCTTTAAGGCACCAGCGAAAACTAATATTGATGTTGTGCACGCGCTACAATGCAACATCATTGATCCCCCAAGTGCGATTGCTATTTTCGTACGATCTGCGCCAATGACCGTCACGTGCTATCAGCGTTTCAATCGTGTTTTTGCAGAAGCTTTAGAACTCAAATAGATACAGTCCCGCAACTTTGCGTATGCTTTCCATTCATACCGCACCTACATTTTGTGCATAGGTGCCTTGCATGATAGCGCGAGATAAGTAGCGTAGTTTCCTTTTCAGTTGGACAGGCTTCAGCCTATCCCCACTTTGGGCCCCAGCTCCCTTCCTTCTTTGGGAAGAAAGTGAGCAGGACCCGCGGAGGAGCCTGTTTGTGTACATATTTTTTTTTACCTACCGTACTCCAGGGACCCGGAACGACACTTTGTACGGCAATTTGGATGAACTTTGCAGTTGAAGGGGACTTTTAAACCAGCATCGTTACTCTTGGAATAATTGCCATTCCAACAGTGTTGGTGCAATTAAGTTCCGATTTGAAACGAAAACGAGCTCTCAGCCGGTCTCAGCCAGGGACGGCCCGCGGTGTCCCCTCTTCTTGCCAGGGTGAGAAACAGGCAAAGCCACTTAGCCCCCGCAGCTGTGTGCACCGTACAGCCCCAATAGTGATGACGATAGCCGGCGCGACAGAAATCCATCCTCTTAACGCTTCCAAGGCTTAGAAGAAGAAAAAAACGCCGGCGCGGAGCAACGCGAAATTTTAAGTTCCTTTTTTGGTATCATCCGTTCAATGAACGGGGATATCTTAAATGCAAAGCAAGTCACTGCGGTAGCCCACATCAGTATGAGGTGGAAGTCCGAAAGTTGGAACCCTGGTAGCTTGTCTAATTATGGACAACTTTCATGAACATTGCTGAAGCGCCCCGTTACGTGTCATATGCACATTCATTGGTCTTGTTTAATATTTAAGCCCTCTATGGTCTCATAATTTGCAGCGGAACGGGTTTCAGTAAGTATTCCCTCAGTGGCTGGCCGAACTGGAAAGACACGACTTCAAAGTATTACTCCCGGGTGACGGGGCCCGTATTCTCTGCATCACTGCCAATCAGGCACATGCGTGACACGCCTTATATCTTTCGATTCCTGGAAATTCCTTCAGCGGTTAACTCATTTAAATAAAATGAGCTATTAGTTAAATACCAAACCGTGGCAAATGGTTTTCTTGAAGTTATTTCAGTTCATCTAGCCCCTGTCACTGACCTGAGCTGCAACACCGTCCACAATAGCGGACAATATTTAGAAAAAAATGCGGGGAAATTTTTGGACGGAGCCGAGGGTAGTGTGAAAGGGAGCCCAGCCCACTGTGCCAGGAGCTTTACACCAGGCACTACGCGATTACGCAGGAATTATATCCAAGTTCGCATGATTTTGGAGGTATTTCAAAGATTTCGCGGGCTTTGTGTCGTTTCATTTCCACGGCGTACTGAAAAAAGAAAACTTTAAGGGGTCCCACATGTCCCAACCAGCCCGTCATGGGTTTTCAACCCGCATTTTACATGAAAGCATACTTGAAATGCGCTTTGCTTGAAGCACACTACGTCGTCATGTTACCCGAAAAGATACGGTTTCATTCATTTTTTCACTCTTTTCAAGCTCGGAATATTCTTATTCCGGGTCGCGCAGAAGCTGTGAATACCAGCCGCACAGACACACCCCGGCGCAGCACCACCAGCGAGACAAGAGGGAAACGCCCCTTCGCATTTGCCAGTGGGCAGATATAGCCCCTGGTGGCTAATTTGCTACCTTCCCCTGTCCGTTACTCAAAATGTGACGCACCACGCGCGGGAACCCATCCCCAAATTCGTCAACCTTGGTCGTCTTCTCAATATCTGCCTGCCAGTTCAGCCGCACCTGAACACAGCTTCAGCGCGCGACAGAGTATGAAAATTGCCTTCGCCTAATGGTGACGCGCAGCGCAGGGACAACGCAGCGGCAGTGCGTTACGTGCTGGCCCTCGCCGCCAGGGACAAATGGATCCAGTCCACGCCGCAATCGATTTTGCTAGCCCAAACTCATCAGGCCGAAGAACGTTTGGCTGCGCTTTAGACGCCGCCATAAGCGGCGTTGCTTTGGAACCTGGAAGGAATATGCGAATTCTGTGATCCTCAAGCAGCGCATCGTTGGGATGCTTTATGAAGAGCATAATAGAAGGCCGGCTTTCCTCTCGATTACGATTTTTCCACAAGCAAACGTCAACACTTTTGGAACCGACAGTACAGGGCAGAGTGTACCTACGACATAAAAATGCATGCAATATCACCATGCGAAACTTTTGGCACTGCTGCTGGTCTGGATACACTGCACTGAGTGGTTCCGACACGGCGATATTTTGTTTCCGCCCGTATGGAGCGGAAACAAAATATTGTTTCATTCCATTTGGACCGTTTCACTCCAGTCCACGTTCAAAGTGTCGATACTAGATTTTCAGAAAGTCGTGGGTCTCAGCCCCTGCCCCCTCCCCGGTTTCCGAGCCTCCACGCCTCACGGTGGCGCAACCCCAGACACATGTGGGATTTGCATAGCAATGATCATTTTCGAAACGCCAGTTAGAAGACGCGTAATCTCTTATTAATTTCCCTTTATTCAAGTGTCCTGATGATCTTACACGACTTGGTCCCCCCATCAAAAATTGGTGGCCCCTGGTCATTACGCGTCTCAGTGCCCGGTGAACGCTCAATAAGTGCTGATTTTCTTCCGGCGAGCTTCCACCTCCTGCAGATGCTTCCCCACGCTCTACAATTCCAGCAAAGACCTCAATCATTTCCACAACTTCCTCCGAAACATCAGTAGAAACTTTAGTAAGCCGCTCAAAATCCCAATCAAGCGGATAGCCGTCGTTGCCTTCCACGATTACTTAAGCGCCAGCTGGCATCGACCTGAAGAGGCTGTAATATCAGCCACGGGGATTCATCCATCTGATGACAATTTCGTGCGATTCTAAACTGACCTGACCAACAAGCACTTCTGATCTGACCTGCAGACGGACGGCGCAGTATCCTCTAAATCCCTCACCACTGGCGTAAACAGCAGCAACCGAAGCCAAGGCCGCGTCTCTTATCCCTGACACCACCCACAACCTGACAGAAAACGACCAGCTCAGGCCTCAAATAGGTCACACGACACAGGCCGGCTAACGTTGCTGCCACGACATGCTCGTCCACCGTGCAGCGGCGCAGAGGTTGCCGTGGAGCCTCTGGTCTTTTCTAGGGGCGTCAGTGGACAGCGCGCCCACGTGGCTGTCTGCACCGGTGTCCGTTGACAGCCCCATGAATGATCTGGAAGCTGCACAAGGACCTGCTGCACCACCGGACGTGACACGTTCGTGGTCGGAGCGGCGGACCAAAAATGCAGCGGCCACCGCAGGGCTCTTTGCTCCAGGACATCGCCTTGCTGTCTGGGAGCGCCAAATAGCACATAGCAGGACCTCAGGGGGAGGAGGGGGGGGGGGGGGGGTCTGCACCATCTACACACCCATCGCCAAAGGCAGGCCCTCCATACATTCTTTGCCACTGCACATGCCCACGCATTAATTCAGGAGTCGACCACTAAACATCTAAATATCGATTAACATATCGCCCGTGTCCCCCATGGAAGTCTTGGTCTCACGTGAAGCAGTCCCCTAAGACCCTTCCTGCCGAGCAACAGGCCTCAAGCCAACTATGAAGGTCTCCTACCGCCTCGCGAGAGTTGACTTAGTGCGCGCGACGAAGTGGAATAGCCCCCCCCCCCCCACGCACACACTGAAGCGGAACGGTCGCCAATTCGTCTGTGGATCGTATAGAACATTCACCTCATCTTCCATGGAACATTGTTAAGGTGCCCTGGAGAGGGGGTTTTAGGAGAGGGGATTCGAGATTGTCCTGCGAAGTGTCCCCGACTCAGCGTTGTCTCCAGTCTCTTATGGGTTGGTCTCCTAGTCTACTGCAGAAACCCCCTTTTTTTCACCGGCAACGGTCTTCTTTCATGGGGCGCCTAAGTTTTTAGTCGCCCATGGGACCATACTGCTCATCTGCTGTCAATTCCTTCCTATTTTCACGGGTTCAAGTCCTCCTGCGCCTGTGAACCAATCTTTCAACGTTCCTTAGGGCAGTCCCCCAACCCTATTCGCCCTTTTTCATAACATTGCACCACCGACTATTAACAGCCTCCCAATTACAACTTCTTCACGGCCAAATGCCGATCAAGAGACTTCTGTCGACTCTCCTCAACCTTTCTCTATCGAAACTAGGACATTGCCCTCCTGGAGCTCAGCAGGTCACCGAGAATGAGATGCGGCGACCAAAAAGGCGCCGAGTCCAGACGGATCGGCAAGCGATGGTCTGCGCACGTTCATTTTCGGCACGGCCCACCTCCAATCAAAGCAGAGATCGACGGTGGCATCGTTCTTTTGGCGCGGACAGGACGTTTACTCTACTACACCGTGCCCGTTCAGACAGCTTCGTCCGGCGCGACAAGTGCACACATGCACACACACACACACTGCTCGCGCGCGCACCGCACAGGTCACTACAGCGCCGACATCACGCGAACGCGATATGTCGCCGGCGACAGGGCCGGCCCCGCCGACTCGTACAGAGCTAGCGCCGCGCGGAGGCGACAGCTCGCTCGCAGGCGAAGCGGACGGCGATCTCCGACGTCGGGATACAACGCGCTCACTTGCCGGTCGTCACAGCAAAATGCCGATATACAAGCTTAACTAGGCAGCCCGCCGAACGCAAGCCAATAAAGTGAACAGCAAAAATGAAACAAAGAAATCCATAAATCACGCTGGAACATCCAGTCAAAACGCAAGCTTCACGTCAACTCGGTTACAGCCTCCATTCGCCAAAGACGCCCCACCGCCTACGTATCCCTGCAAACACGTGTCGTCGACTGGCAGCCCGCCTGCCCCGCTCAGTCCGGCCTTACCAACGCCGACTGCCTCTGTCGCGGTGCGTCGCACCGCTGCCGCCCGCCTTGTGCGCGCCGGCACCCACCTGGCTGTAGTCGAAGCCGCCGCCGCCGCTCCGGCGCCGGCCCTCGCTGCGGTCGCGCTCCCTGGAACGCGAGCGCGAGCGACCGTGGTCGCGCGAGCGGCCCTTCTCGCGCTCCTCTCGCGAGCGCTCCTTCTCGCGCTCGCGCTCCCTGTCGCGGTCGCGCGAGCGTCCCTTCTCG
>NW_023596746.1:54674265-54797835 GCF_011947565.3 Pollicipes pollicipes | reverse complement strand
CCAGCAGCGGCTCGGACCAGCTAAGCAGCGGCGGCTGGTACGACTACCTGGTCAGCGACCCGTGGCGGCGCGTGCAGGACCGCTGGCGTCATGCGCGCTTAGTGCCGGCGGGTCTTGGAGCCGTCGGCAGCGGGCCGACAACGCAAGACCGGTCCCCCGCCGCGCTCCATCGGCCGTGCAGGGAGCCAGGCAGGTCACCAGACAGCGCCGGCCTTCCGCAGTGGTCAAAGACGGCGGTGTAAACGCCCACACCGTGCTGAGGGCGTGGGCTGTGAGTGTGTGACACAACACTGGGCATGCTTGGCATGGCTATGGGCGGTAGCCACGGCCATGGGACACGCTGCTGGCCGGAGGCGCCAGCGGCTGTGAACCTAGTGTAGTGCTGTGCATGACACAGTGGGACCGCCCACCGGCAGCCTACTTGCAATGCAACCTGAATGGTCCGCGAGCTAATGAGGCGGATGTCCAGCAGCTGTCAGTCAAAGCATGGATCAAGGCTGGTCTTCGTTCTTTTACTGACGTCGCTGTTAAATACTGTCAGAGTTACAAATACTGTACAAGGCATGGCAGAGACAGCCGGCGGCAATATTCGCGATCGGTAGTCAGCTGGCTAGCAGCACTGCGAGCATGTCTCCTGTCCCACGTGTTCCACAGATTAGTGTGCAAGGCTTGCATGTAGGCAAAAGGCGTCATATGAACTGCTATTGAAACATCACTGCTGGCTTGGTCACGTGACAATGAATCAACCTCGCATCTAGGCGCCAATGTGGGCGCGCAAGCGCCTGATATATGTAGACGGCTAAAGGCTTGCGAATCCCTGCGCGTGTTTCGTTTCATCAGCAGCAAGGGCCTCCTACCGCACACCGGTGGCGACAAGGCAATCTTATTGTCCGACTGTAGCCCATTTGTTGCCATTGGCGAATCTCACGTCAGCGTTACCTGACTGTTATGGCCGCTACCTGACTGTTATGGCCGCACGCCGGACAGCAGACGTGTGTTTATGCAATGGGTGAAATAGACCCTGCTTGATTATGCCAGGCGTATATATATATATATATATATATATATATATATATATATATATATATATATATAATGAGGTCGATTGGTCGAAAGGAGGGCATGAATGCATTCTTCTTCCGGTAGGCATAGTGAACGTTAAAGAAGCAGCTCCTGGATGCTCAGCAAATGGCGATTGCAATTATTTATGCAACCCCACGGTGTAACCCTGATCAGTAACCGTATGTCATTCCTGCCGGTAGACTGGTCTACGGAGCGTCCAGGAGCCATTGGAGCGACATCCAATGTCAACTTTTTTCCGATCACTGAACCGCTGTGTTTTGTACATTGTGTGTGGGTAAGTTTGTTTTTGTACCTGACTGTTTCCTATATTTTCTGGATCGTCGACGTCGGCCCATGCAGGCTGTTAGCAGAATTCAAGACTTTTTCATCGAAACGCAAATCGCACTGATTCCAAATACAACGCTAAACACAGGCGCGTTGCGTTTTGAAAGGGCGCCCCATGGTCACAACGGCGAGCATGGCGGGCACACATGTGTGCAACTCCCGACGCTTTTTTAGGGGGGTTTGAGCCTCTGTGTTTATGAGCTCCAGCCCAGGACACGGGATCTGACCAGATGAATGGACGAAGTGCCTTAGAGTGCACCCACCCATTGATTTCCACAAGATTATCTGCTCGCGCACTGAGTACCTGCACCCGCTGCGGAATGTCGCTGCCGAATAGAGATGGCAGAACGGTAAAGGGTGTGTAAGCACCATCTTCAGGTGCAGGAAGTAACCCAAGCTGCAGCACCCTGGCCAGCCTCTCGGCAATATTAAAGTATTGCATTCCTTATGATTGTTTATGCATTGGAGGACGCATGATGCATTGCATTGAATGCAAAGCGTATGTGTCATTAGCAGTCTATGCAATAATCTGCATGCTCCTAAATGCATTTTTGCTTGCGTGAAAGCCGAATTTAGTTGCACAACATACTTTCTTTTGGTTAGGATAAGTGCAGAAATACCAGGGTCGACGACGATGACGGCGTAACTGTCTCCGGGAAACTGCATCCAAGCAGCGAGCAAGATAGACCCACGTGAACTAATAATCGACGTGAACTAATAGACATGAACGTTTCAACCAATCCGTCGGTCGCCTCCCCTGGCCCGTGCACTGACAGCGGACGACGCACTATTTGCACAGTCTCCGCCGCTGACCGTCGCCCTCGGAGCGTCCCCTCCCCTCCCGCACACCTGCCGGAGTGACCTCTGCACTGTGGTTACGCTGTTTGTCCACCTCTCAGCGGGGGGTCGTCCTCCCGAGCCCTGTTGACGGCCGGACCCTCCGGCTCCCGGCACTCCGGCACTGCTAGCGGACCGAGACCGCATCAGTCCGCGCTGCAGCCTGGACGCACCGCATCACAGGCTCCTGCACTGATTAGCGGACCGTGACCGCATCAGTCCGCTGCCAAGCCTGGAAACGCACCGCATCACAGGCTCCATGCACTGATAAGCGGACCGGACCGCACCAGTACGCTGCAGCCTGGAACGCACCGCATCACAGGCTCCTGCACTGATAGCGGACCGTGACCGCATCAGTCCGCTGCAGCCTGGAACGCACCGCATCACAGGCTCTTCCGGTCCCCGATGCCCCTACGCCTCGTTGTTGACCTTCAGTACTTCCGAAGGCGCGTCCCGGTCCCCGGTGCGTTCCGATGGTCGCAGATGCCGCGGTGTGGTCTCGTGCACAGGGAGCAGGACATGGCCAGCGAGACGTCGGTATATGCTTCAGTGTGGTATTCGGTAACTCACCATTAGCTGACCGTATCAAGTGGCCGTGGCAGTGGAGGTGATTCTGCACTGAAAATGTCCCTGATAGTAAGGGGATCATTGAGCACTTGTAAATCTGGGCTTCACATCTAAGCGTTTTTTTTTAAGAGCGGTTATTTGGAAGTGACATTATTATTTACTGTGCCCGAGTGATATATGGTTCACCCCTAAAATAAGCAATCCATCAAAGAGGCTGGTTCTCTGCGCACCAGAAGGTCTCTTCCTCCTTATCAACTTTCTTTTCAGTCGTAGTCACTTTGCTAACTCCACGGCCACTTAAACTATTGGACAAATTCGGGGGACTTGGAAAAGCGGGGTACAACCTTTAGCTATTGAATCTATGAACACCACGTGGCTGCGGGTTTCGCGTTTGATCATGATCCCAGCCAAACAATAATAAAATTGGTAGCCGATGTATTGAAGCATTAGATTATCAGCCCGCATTCAAACCCACGCAAGTTCCCGAAAATGTGACGGCCATGCCGTCTACGCGATAAGCCCTTGTCCAGCAGTGAAGATGTGACGATATGAGGGTGTGAAAACATTTAGATGCGAATCTGATGCACCAAAGAGATGACATTGCCTATTGGCCCCAAGTCAAGGTCTGATAATGATTCGGTGCACTTCGAATCGCATGTTTGAGCCCGGATTACAATGTAAAAAGCCACGCCCACGTCAGTGTGACGGCTGTTCTTAGTTTCCTGCTTATCAGCCTCTCGCACAGGTGCTCATCTTCGACCTGTCAAACGACGTGATCTTGCAAGTTGCCACTCCCCTGCAGCGCGGACCGATCTCTTATCGATGTACGGGAACGGGATAAACACTCCTGCCCGCCGCATCCGATGGAAGCTTCGGGAAAGCCGACTGATTACTAATTGCGCTTCACTCCCTACGACCTATGGGTGACTTGAAATGGATTCTTGGCGTCTCATGACCTGGATCTTCTTGTTTACTAGCTGAGGGGGGGGGGGGGAGAGGAGCACACAAATGATGCGCAATTGCACATAACTGTTGTTTAACACTCACAACTGTTAACTTCAGATCACTGAGATTTCATGAAAGTCAATGAATGCGGAAAATAGCAAAATACGAGAAGCAGAACGTTCACATAGTCGCCAGTCGTGTCTGTCGTATTATTGCAGGTGGATTACTCAAACAAGCCACCTTTCCGGCGAAAATGAACTCGCAATTGTTTCAGCGAATAATTAGCTGGAATCGAATAAAGATAAGGTATATGCGCGCACACCTAGTTATCAAAACCATGGATTAAGGCAAATGAAAACCAATCTCACCATTATTATGATTCATTTCTGCAATGAATTAAGTCACAATCAATATATTCGAGTATTACCAGCAAAGCTCATCTCCTACATTGGAGTGCAGTTCGCAAATCACGCTCCGAGTAACATATAATTATGATTGTCGAATCCAAGGCGTCGAATCCACCAAGTGTGAGACGATATCAGCTTAGGGTAGCCATGATGCGGCGTTCGGGCTCAAATTTGAAATAGATCCCACGCAATGTGAGACAGAGAAGTGCTTGATTTGGCTAAACTAGAATCGAGATCGTTTTTGCCGCATATTTACCCTCAGCTGACCCCATTCACGAGCTGTTTCCCAATTAAATCACTTGTTGGCGAGGGCCATTTACACCTTTTGCAAAGCCTGCAGAAGGTGGTGTGGAGATACCGGCGTGCCTGAGCCAGTGCCTTAGCACCCGTCCACTGCTCTGCCAGGCGGGCCACTCCTCACTTCGGACTTCCGTTGCCGCCTGACGCGTGCACTGTGCCGCACGGCAGACAAGCCCGACACCTCGAATGGCCTCGGTCACCCCAGCCACTGTCGGCTCGCACGAATGTCATAAAGATTTCGACACCGTCGGATTAACGGGCTCCAGCTTTTACGGTCACATCCTCTGAGACTCAGGTGCATATCGTCGCCAACTTTGCCACGTACCACTATCAACATCCTGTTCCATGTGTTACGTAAGGTCGCTCAAGTTCGAGTGCTCCTGTTTGGTACAAAGAAGCGTGCATACCTACCCGATGGACGTAATCTCACAATGGAAAACAATGAAAACAGCTTCAGACTACTGTGAGTTGTCCTGCGTCGCCGATGAATTACGGACGTTGTACGCAAAACGAGCTGTTTTCACTTTTTGCCGCTGATGCGGAATCTAAAGCAGCCTTGAAAAGACAAGATTCAGTTTCTACACTTCACTTCCGCCGGATGGGCGGAATGCCGCGTTATCCGCCGGATGGGCCACTTCAGTCGGCGCTGATCAAAGGGCGGCGGAGTCGTTTGATCGGCCAGCCGACCTTTGGCGCTGCCCCCCCCCCCCCCCTCTCCGTCCCCGGCTGATGCCGGTCCTCACCACCGGGCAATGGTCGATGTGGGTGGCGGGAATGGCACACGGTTACTATCCAATGCGGCGCGCGTGCGTGTCTATCTTCGCGTCAGGACTGGCTTCTCTATGTGGCTGGAAACCCCGATTGGTACGCACATGGGATTGAAGCTGGGTTTAACGCAAGGACGTTTCCACTCCCGGCTTTTGCGGGCTCGAGCCCAGCGTTTACGGGCCATGCCAGAACGCCTCAAATCAGCCGTATTCTCCGGTAATGTAGTGGTCAGCGTATGCTCCGAAACGTATTCTTCGATGCTTCGGTCGTCCGCGGGGCATGCGCTGTTGATTTTGGACGACTCCTTGGATCACCATAACCTTGCAATATTTGTGCAACATGTGACTAGCGCGACCTGTCTGCTTGCTTTTAGAAATTGTATGATAGTACCTGTGGCATGTGACGTTTTCTGGGTTCCTTGGAAAATTTTATGGAAGCTTATACCACAATAGCTATATATTCTAATGAGCGGGCCGGGCTGCATGAACCTTTTGAAAGGCTCACCTTCGACGGGTGACCCCCGACTGCGAGATAACGCCGCCCACCGTGCTGCAGGACCGCTGTGAGTCACGCGGGTGCCGCGTCGTCAAATTACACCACACATTAAAACATTGGAATAGATCTTCTGGTTAAGTGCTTGAAATTAGCAGCGAGATATCCTAGCAAGAACTATGGTCCTGATTTAACTGGCAGCTTGAGACAATTCATGCTTGAAAGCATCCAAGCCAGAAAACTACGTGGTGAACCAAAAATGGCAGGCGATAAGCACAGGTGTATCAAATATCTCAAAGCAATGCAGATGTGCAAAGGTACAGCTACTGGGACATTATGCTATCTGCAACATGGTCGCGTGGTTTGGCTGAAGATAAAACAAAACGCCGGTCGTCTCTACACCGTCCGCTTTTTATTTTATAAAGACGTAACTCACATGGATCGGCTCAGGCCGGTTTAAGCTAACAGTGCACATGTCGACCATCGTATCGACAACTGTTATGTCATAAAACATCCGTAGCGTTATGTCTCGCGACATGAAGGGTAATGTCTCGTAACAGAACCTGACAAAAGCTAGGAAATGCCAGGACGACAGATATCAACAATTACAAGTGTGACTGCTGACTGACAGAAATCTCAGTATTGCAACGTAGAAGCAAAAAGTGTTGTCTTTCAGCCCTGAGTAACGTCACGTAGTTGAAGGCGGATGGCTGGATTAATGGATGGATGGAAGATGGATGGGTTAGTTAACCCCTTCCGTTGATTGTACGCATGTCCGAAGCGTACCACCAACGACAGGAATAGCCACCTGCCCACACCATGTTCAGCCAGCTGAGATCCGGTGTGGTGCCGGCCGCAGCGGGGCAGCCGGCAGCCCCTCGTCCCCGCATCAGACAATGCTCGTGCAGACAAGACACAGCTCGTGCTGTGAAGATGTTGGTGGCATAACTGGAGCGATTTCCGAGCCTCGACGTAACGTGACGGTGTCCTTGCACAACACCGATACATAAGGGACACATACCGCACGTCACGCGACGTGCCGCATGTCATACCATGTGCAGTGCGACGCGTTGGAACGGGGCCTTTTGGTTTCAGCATTTTCTCATCTCCAGCAGTTTCTGACAAAATAAAAGGACAATGCAAGCGCGCTCAATTCATTTACACCGTCACAGATCTGCGTTTTCGGTATTTTGGGGTATTTTGTACCGTCGAAGACGTCCACGTTTCCACCAGCTTCAGCAACATCAGTTTCGCCGCTCAGTCCCTCGGCGAATACGAGCGGAGCCGCTGTCCTTCACGCCCGGACACGCGTGAAGCGACCCTCGAGCAGTGGCGCTCGCGCCGACAGTCGTCTGATCGTGATGCGTCACTCCTCCTAAGCGATACGAGGTCAACAAACATGCGGTCGCATCCTACTCCCAGACGACTGTCGCCTTCGCCCAGTGGCGTGTGCGCTCTCGGCCCTGCTGTAGAGCTCTGCCTTTTCTGGGTCCCCGTCTGGCGCGTGCGCTCTCGGCCCTGCTGCAGAGCTCTGCCTTTTCCATGTCCCCGTCTGGCGTGTGCGCTCTCGGCTCTCCTGCAGAGCTCTGCCTTTTCCATGTCCCCGTCTGGCGCGTGCGCTCTCTGCCCTGCTGCAGAGCTCTGCCTTTTCCATGTCCCCGTCTGGCGCGTGCGCTCTCTGCCCTGCTGCAGAGCTCTGCCTTTTCCATGTCCCCGTCTGGCGCGTGCGCTCTCGGCTCTCCTGCAGAGCTCTGCCTTTTCCATGTCCCCGTCTGGCGCGTGCGCTCTCTGCCCTGCTGCAGAGCTCTGCCTTTTCCATGTCCCCGTCTGGCGCGTGCGCTCTCTGCCCTGCTGCAGAGCTCTGCCTTTTCCATGTCCCCGTCTGGCGCGTGCGCTCTCTGCCCTGCTGCAGAGCTCTGCCTTTTCCATGTCCCCGTCTGGCGTGTGCGCTCTCGGCCCTGCTGCAGAGCTCTGCCTTTTCCATGTCCCCGTCTGGCGTGTGCGCTCTCTGCCCTGCTGCAGAGCTCTGCCTTTTCTGAGTCCCCGTCTGGCGTGTGCGCTCTCGGCCCTGCTGCAGAGCTCTGCCTTTTCCATGTCCCCGTCTGGCGTGTGCGCTCTCGGCCCTGCTGCAGAGCTCTGCCTTTTCCATGTCCCCGTCTGGCGTGTGCGCTCTCGGCCCTGCTGCAGAGCTCTGCCTTTTCCGCGTCCTCGTCTGGCGTGTGAGCTCTCGGCTCTCCTGCGGAGCTCTGCCTTTTCTGGGTTCCCGTCTGGCGCGTGCGCTCTCTGCCCTGCTGCAGAGCTCTGCCTTTTCCATGTCCCCGTCTGGCGCGTGCGCTCTCTGCCCTGCTGCAGAGCTCTGCCTTTTCCATGTCCCCGTCTGGCGTGTGCGCTCTCGGCCCTGCTGCAGAGCTCTGCCTTTTCCATGTCCCCGTCTGGCGTGTGCGCTCTCGGCCCTGCTGCAGAGCTCTGCCTTTTCCATGTCCCCGTCTGGCGTGTGCGCTCTCGGCCCTGCTGCAGAGCTCTGCCTTTTCCATGTCCCCGTCTGGCGCGTGCGCTCTCTGCCCTGCTGCAGAGCTCTGCCTTTTCCATGTCCCCGTCTGGCGCGTGCGCTCTCGGCTCTCCTGCAGAGCTCTGCCTTTTCCATGTCCCCGTCTGGCGCGTGCGCTCTCGGCTCTCCTGCAGAGCTCTGCCTTTTCCATGTCCCCGTCTGGCGCGTGCGCTCTCGGCTCTCCTGCAGAGCTCTGCCTTTTCCATGTCCCCGTCTGGCGCGTGCGCTCTCTGCCCTGCTGCAGAGCTCTGCCTTTTCCATGTCCCCGTCTGGCGCGTGCGCTCTCTGCCCTGCTGCAGAGCTCTGCCTTTTCCATGTCCCCGTCTGGCGCGTGCGCTCTCGGCTCTCCTGCAGAGCTCTGCCTTTTCCATGTCCCCGTCTGGCGCGTGCGCTCTCTGCCCTGCTGCAGAGCTCTGCCTTTTCCATGTCCCCGTCTGGCGCGTGCGCTCTCGGCTCTCCTGCAGAGCTCTGCCTTTTCCATGTCCCCGTCTGGCGCGTGCGCTCTCTGCCCTGCTGCAGAGCTCTGCCTTTTCCATGTCCCCGTCTGGCGCGTGCGCTCTCTGCCCTGCTGCAGAGCTCTGCCTTTTCCATGTCCCCGTCTGGCGCGTGCGCTCTCTGCCCTGCTGCAGAGCTCTGCCTTTTCCATGTCCCCGTCTGGCGCGTGCGCTCTCTGCCCTGCTGCAGAGCTCTGCCTTTTCTGAGTCCCCGTCTGGCGAGTGATGAGCCGCTGCCTATGGTGACTGCCAGCCCGGGCCCTAAGCCGCCGGACCAGAGGTACTCCAGAGCCGCGGGAAGCCATGACATTGCCACGCGCACGCGGCGAGCGGGTGAGGCATTTGCAATAGGCTCTTTTCATTATTTCCTGGTTGCGTTGGAGGGTGAAACATTCCATTCGGTTTTAATATTTGAGCCGATGAAGATACCCATTACGCAACCATTTCACATATTGGTAGGCATAAATAAATGAAAGGCGACACACACATTGGATTGCGAAAGCCACGCAAAGCAAAGGTTCTCAGCATTTTCCTTACGTAGACCTTTGACGACGTAGATAAGGGGATCGCCACAATAGCATCGCAAAGTTTTATGTTCGGCGTAAATGTTGTAAATGCACAGATGACCACAAGGGCGGATCTAGGATTTCGTCAGGGGGGGGGGGGGGGGGGCACGCAACATTGCGGGTTTCCTTGAGGCAGGGCCCCCCTCACCCAAAATGATCCTCGTATTCCGGTCATTAAATTTCAAGATTCCCATGCATGTTAGTTGTTGTACGGGACCCACCTCACTGTATCAAAATTTGCCAGTCTACCACGGACTTTGGGACCCTGCCTCGCTTACAGCCGCTAACATTCTCCACCGCTTGCTCAGTGCCTGTCGTGCTTCATCCACCAGCTTGACAGCGAGGACAGCGTCTTGGTAGACTTCTGAAGCTGTACTGACAGCTGCCGCGTGATGAAGCCGACGTCCGCCGCCGCATGAAGCGAGATGGGGAATTCTACGCCCTTCACAGAGCCCGATAGCTGCTGCGCTTGACTTGCTGTGGAGAGTCTCCCCAGCTGGCCATCTCTCCTAAAGCCTCAAGGACGGTGTCAGTCAACTCAGTGAACCTGTCCAGCGCATCGTGCGGTCTACCCAGCAAGTCTCGCACAGCTGCTTCAGCCGCAATTTGTTTCTTGGCGTCTGGCCGAAAATTTCGCAGCGGCCTGCAGCACAAAGTTCCTCTTTGGTGTCTGGAAAAAGTTCACCACCTCTCCTAAGTCCCCAGCATGTTGTCGATGCTTTGTTGCCTCGAAGCCGCGCCTTTACTCAGATTCAGGATGTGGGAGGCGCAGTGCACGTATTCTGCAAATTTAAATTCCCCTCGGATCACTGCCGACGCCCCTTTAGCAGCATCAGACATGTTTGTCGTTCCGTCGTATCCCTGACCGATTCAGTTGTTCAGGTTCAGCTCCATGTTCTGCGCAACTGTCTGAATCACAGTACCGAGGACCTCGCCTGTCAGTGCTGGCTCCACAGCAGCTGAGACAAATTCCTTGGCACTCTCGAGCCGCCTGTCCTGCTTCTCTGCACAGGACACATCGACGACGTCCACGAAGGGCGGGAAGTCCTCTCGCGTTCCTCTCTTTCCTATTTAAATGGGGGCCCTACGCTTTTGTCACAGGGCCCCACCTGTGAACCTCTTCAGGCATGGTTGATCGCTCGAGGCGCTCCACATTGAGCCTTGGGTGCTTCTTACCTGAATGAAGGACGCTTCGCTCTTGTTCGGGAGGGCCCATCTGTTAACCCGCTTGGGCACCCTCGATCGCCCGAGGCCCCCCCCCCCCCCAAACATTGGGACTTGGGTACGTCATTTTTGCTTGCAGGGCCCTACGCTCTTGTGAGGGGCCCATAAGTTAACCTGCTCAAGCACACTCGATCGTTCGGGCCCTCTAAGGCTCTAAAATATCCCCAATCAACCCCCTTTCAACCTGCAAATGAGTATTTGTGTGTGCTCGTGGGCCTTCCACTTTCGCTTGCTGTTCTTGGTCGCATGAAGACCCAAAGTCGTCTAGTTTTGTTGAGTTTTGCGCTAAAAACTGTGTCTGTTCGGCCAGCTATGGTCCCTCCGGAGCTTATGAGCCCCTTCGGGGCCCCAACGGGGCATGACCCCGTGGCTCCCTCTCTGGATCCGCCCCTGAATGACCAAAGTCCTTGCTTTTAGTTATCAGGTATCAAACCTCCGTAAAAAAGGGTGGTTGTACGTTGTGGCCATTGCGTGTGCATTGTGTTTCTACTTGGATCAGACGCGGAATTTGGACGAGCAGCACCAAGAGCGGGTTAAGCAACGAACTTGAGTTGTCAGTGGTGAACGTGACAACCTTTTGAAAACCGTGCTGAAAGCATGGAATGCGATACCTACGTTTGGGAACCAGCCGCCGAATAGTGTTAACGCGTTGAAATAGCTGTCTATCGCTCTGAACAGGAAGTAAAGAAAGGTGTCGCTATTTTGGTAGCATTTGACGACAATAGCTTTTCCGGTAACGGCCACCTACGGAATATATGGTTGTGACTGCTTGGAGACGGACTCCAAAAACAAAAAGAGAGCACCTACTTCAGTGCAGTCTGTTCTCTCACATGATGCCACATATGGCGTGTTTTTTCTCGCCAACTTGACATAACTTTTTTGAACTACATTAGATGTTTATAAACCGTTAAACGAAATCGGCCGACGGCTCTTTACGGCTCCAGGCCATGCGAACTCACCAACATGTCTGATGCGTAGTGAGACGACCTTGGTAAGACCGAGGACGCACAGAAATCAAGATAAAAAGCGTGCCAGTGTTGTCCACATCTCTCGAGTCCGTATGGCGTCGCGATGACAGGCAGAGTACATTTGTGTGACCTTACCGACCGAGGACGAAATCAGATCACTTAGCCGGAGCCGGCCTATAATGAGTATTGAAGCAGGCCGGAGCCGCATGACACACGGCGCTTCTGTTGATCATATTCGAGAGCTGTTGTACATGCGTTAGCTAGTCATGAACGGTACGCAGCCAGATCACGATGAGAGTGGGCAGTTACCTTTGTACATGCGTGCTTCTGTTCCAGTAAAAACCAGTGTTTCATCGCCAGGAAAACTCTGTTATGCAGACAAATTTGATGCCACAAAACAAAAATATTTTATTCTTGACTACAATGACATCAAATGAGTCAACAAAAAATAAACATCTGAAAGCTTAAAAAAAGCTGCTCGCAAGTGGAAGGCCAGCAGCGATAACAACAAAAGGCAACGGAGACAGACGACGAACCATCAACAAAAGGCAGCGGAGACAGACGACGAACCATCAACAACAAAAGGCAGCGGAGACAGATGACGAGCCATCAACATAACCTGGTGTAGTTTCATGTCCACTCCGCATAATATTAAAACTTGAAAATCCTGAAAGCACCACAACCCATATGCGTTGTACCAGATGATGATACATCAGATAATGTTAAAGATGGATACGGGGCAGCTGCCGTAGCGTTCTGAGCAGTCGCCGTGGAAACTACCATGCATCCTTGCTTCTGCCAACTCCTCGGCGTCAAACCTGGGATAAAGAAAACAAATCTATCAGCAATCAGAAAAATACGGACATGATTCATACAAATATTACGGCTATTAACAGAATATCACGCAGGACACCAAAAAACTCACTATTTCTTAGTGTCATCGTCGCGATAAGCGTATTCTTTCCACCATACATGCAGTCCACCCGGAATGAAAGCCACGCATAACATAATATACTAAGTGATATGGGTCATTTCACGGTTCCGCTTGTTGCCAAGACAAAATTGACTCGTAAGACGTGCGGTTGCTGCAGGCTTTAAAAAAACAACAGTAAATTCTCTTTCTTTTTTCCAACCCGATTGGAAGTGAACATTGTTTACTGTCGTCGAAAATTTAAACATTGTTGAGGAACCAAAGGGCACCTCAAGGTCTGCACACCTGCAGGCACCCAACACCATCATGTGTGAGACATTTCTCGCAGTATCGCAACAACGGTCAAGCTCTCAAGCCATGTAAGAGATGCTGTGCGCCGATATCTGTGTACGGAGCTGTTATCTGCGCAATCTCAGCCGGATCAAGATCCGAGACGCTGCTTTGCGACGGAGGCTGTATCTGATGGATTGCCAAATCTCTATGGCTTAAATGACTAGCGCGGGCGGTCTTCTGGGCTCCGCCGATAAGCCTGCGCCAAACAAAGCATTTTCAACTTCCGTAGATTAGGCAACGAACCTGTTGGACCGCGCATGTACGATAACACGCTTGATATATTTTTCCAGTCAGGTCGTTATTCAGTGCTTCAACAATAATTAAGCCTGCTTTAGGGGACTGACTAGTTCGATCAAGTTCAGGGACAACAAGTTGGAAAGATATGATATTAATTACGACCTAGAGGCCATCATAATGCATTTGTGTCAGCTACAATATGCTGTACTGGCGTACTCAACACTTTGTCCGAGAAATAACGTGCACGGAATTGTTAACATGCTCAAGATACAAGTACAAATACGAAAATTACTTTGTTTCTGTAATACATAGCTGCCAAACCAAAATTATTAAAAGCAGAGTGATGGCCTTATGACTTAAATCTAGTAACAAAACATGCAGAAACTCCCACGGCAACGGTCAAACCTTGACACCCCCCTATACTGACCCCCCCCCCTACACTGACACCTCCCTACACTGACACCTCCCTGCACTGACACCTCCCTACACTGACACCTCCCTACACTGACACCCCCCTACAATGACACCTCCCTACACCTCCATACGCTGACACCTCCCTACACCTCCATACACTGACACCTCCCTACACTGACACCTCCCTATACTGACACCTCCCTATACTGACACCCTCTACACTGACATCTCCCTACACCTCCTTACACTGACACACCCCTACACTGATACCTCCCTAGACTGACACCCCCCACACTGACACCTCCCTACACTGACACCCCCCTACACTGACACCTCCCTACACCTCCCTACACTGACACCTCCCTACACTGACAGCCCCCCCACACTCTGTCGTGTAAACACACATTCACTGTTGGGAGTGGTGGGACTGGACATTTCGACTGCTTGGAGGACAGAAGCTCTTGATTAGTTCTTGATCTTCCCTAGGTGCTAGACTAGACTGGCTCAGGGGCTACCTAGGTGCCCGACTAGACTGGCCCAGGGCTGGTATACCACCGTGCAATGCATGCCACGACCATATCTGTGCTGGCGTCCAGCGCCGACAGCGAAGCGACCAGGCCAGCGGTGCACCGTAGTTGGCGGCTGCACGTTGGACCCTAGCCTGACGGGCCCAACCACGCGGTGGGCTGCAGCCTCGCAAATCTGCAGCTCCACAATGGGTCGCGCTGAACCGAACCCAGACATAACACGGGCCACCAGCGACGGACCCATGAACACGGTGAACCATAGGCGTCACGGGGGGGGGGGGGGAGGGAGGGGGAGGGGACTCACAGTTGCGATGACCAGCCGTCGCCAGCCGGCCGGGTCGAGTTGGAGAACAGCGCCACTTCTGTTCCCGTCTCCGTCCCCACCTCATTGTCAGCGCTGTCCCCGCCGCTGTGGGCACGCGGTCCACACGTGAGGGGTCCTCAGTGGGGAGGCGCATGCGCGACTCAGCAACGAACAGTCTCGGACATCCAACATTGTAAAGAGAAGAAGGCTGGTTCAAAAGCTGGCCGCCATCTTTGCCTAAGCCGCATACACACATGATGCTCTGTAGGAATGTGGGTCATAGTCGTAAAGAAGACGGCACGGTGTCTTTATATAGGGGGAGTGAGTGGCCTAATTATAGGACTTTGTTGTTTCTTTCGAGAAACATCAACGCTAGCCAGTGTCGTCCATAAGAGGGTTAGAATGAAGCTGATATGTGGGGCGTGTGTGTGGGGCGTGTGTGTGGGGCGTGGTGATGGTGGTGGAAGGGGGAGGGGGTGATCGATTTGTCGAAGGTATCAAAACCGAATCAATCTGTGCTAGATGAAACATCATCCAGAACGGTGTCCCGATTGCCATCCGCGTGCCAGAAAATCTCCAGTATGCCGGTGCCGAGGACAAGAGTGAGACGTGCGTGGGAATGGGAACGTGTACTCACAGGAGGACGGTGTTGACGACTTCGCCCAAGAGGCCGTCTCGGTGCCGCGGAGCCCCGGACACCTCACACATGAGTCGTTGCAGGCACGCCCGGCCGTCCAGCCCCACCCTGGAGGCGGGGTCAGGCGCTGACACCACCGCACCGAGAGAGCGGCGCTGGTCAGGCCGGCCGCCAGAAAAGGCGCAGCAGCGGACTGGCTCGAGCGTAAGAGCGGCTTTTAAGCAGAGGCAAACGATGATCCCGCCTTTCCGGCCGAACGTTACCAATTGAAGCAGAAAACCCAGATGTGATGTGTGACGTAATGCGACACGCCGCAATGTGGTGTGTTGCCAGGTACTGGCGCGACATTTCAGACAACTGCACCAGACACGCGGGTGAGTCGAACACGTGAAAGGCTCATTCACGTCGCGCGGAGGCCAACGTTGAGCCGCCGCCCGCGCTTGGAGGCTGCTGGTGAGCGCGCGCGGCAGCACCGCTGAGCCATTCGCGGTGAGTAGCCTCTCCTGATCGTGGCTTTCCTGGCTGCCCACGGGATGCTGCGCCCAGACAGTCGCCCCGGCGGGCACAGGTTACTTCTCGCTGACCCGCCGCGGTCACAGGTCACGGCGGATGTAAATATGGCCCGGGAATTTCGTATTTCTTCCTCTGTCGTCAACATTTCACACCTTAGGTCGTGTTTATGTCCATAACTGTGCAATCTAATGACTTCCTCAGCATGTTCGAAGGATAGAGACTGCTTCAGCGCTTACTGCGCTATTAACGACGCTGGGCCTGTTAGTGGTTTCGGTGTTAGCAGCGTTATTTGTGAATTATACGGCCCAATGTTTTACTAGTCCTTGACTTCCGTTTAATATAACTGCGTAACGCCAAAGGTGCTTATAAAATTAACGTCGTGAGCGCTCGCAGCCGTTGCAATGGTGGTCGAGTGCCAAGATTATATTGGGTCAAAGCAGTCTGCAAGAGCGCCATATACACATCGTGACAGGCATGCCGTTGGTGACGAAAAGCCATTAAATCTCAAGGTCATGCTGAGTCAGATACTAAAAATTGCCTTCCTAAAAATTAACGGTTTTTAATTTGTTTACGTGAGGGGTGAACTTGGGCAATGCATGAACCGCGTCGTGCTACATCCATGCATGTATCTTGTAAAAGCGTTGTCAACCAGGGTCAAGGTCATGCCATTTCATGTGGTTGCTTCAAATGACCACGCGGTATACCCTGAAAGAACACCGTGCCATGTCTTGAGTCAACACAGTTCTACTCAGCGCATAAACCATGTGCTAACAAAAACCATGAGAAAAACAACAAACAAAACGACCTGTTACTTCGTTTGAATTTACCCGGCTGTGTCCGTGTGAGATAGCTTACACAGATTGGAGAAGAAGAAAACATGTGGATCCTACGCCGGGCTACCAGCGTTTTTTTTTTGCGGGGAGGGGGTCTAGCACATCAAGACTGGAATCAGCAGGTCGTTGTCGTTAATAGCACCACCGGGAGATAGCACCCGCCTACGTCATGGAGGGTGGCGACGTCGCCTAAGCTGGTGAGAGACAACCATATATGCCTCTGCACTGAATCCCCTTCCAACGTCCAATGGCGTTCGTTGTGACAGATGAAGTCACCAGGTCACTATCAGCGACCGGAGGACGGTCAGCGTGACTTCCCTATCAGACAGCGGCTGCATAAATCACAAACGGGGCGACACTCCAGCTAATAGACAGGAGATCAGTGCCAGCGACGTTATCTGTGCCATCGAAACTTCCTGATAAGTAACTGTATTGCAGGCACGCAGACCTAACAAGACAGCTAAGCCAACGGCCGATATAAATCAGCCAATCAGGGCGTTGCGACGCAGAAGTGCGTCAGGTTCGTGCTAGGAAACAGCTATAATGTGGAAGTAGATCTTAACACCCGCAAACCGTTTAAGATATCGGCCTTCTCCGTGAGAGGAGCGGCAGTCCCTTCAGGCGCACGAAGCTGGCAACCGATATAGAGTCCCAACACACAGGACAACGCGGAGATCCTGCGACAGGTCCTCAGATTCCGACGCAGGTAAGGAAGACACCGGATTCAACGAATTATCCTTTTAACCCAACAAGTTTTGTCTTACATGCTAGAAGCTAAGACAGCTTACTTCTGACGCCCATACAGCGCGGTTAGTCCTGCGTGTAGCGACATATGAGGAGAAAGAACGTTGGAGCCCACGCTGATGGGACCGCGTTCATTGCCCGAAGTGCCTACCTTCCCATGCCCTAGATGCCGATGCATCGCATAGTGACATGAACTAAATCGGGAAAAATGGCTATATCGTTAATCACAGGAGACAACACTGAATTAAAAGTGGAAGACAAGTTGTAAAGCTTTGCCAAAAAAGCCACTTCAGCATCTAAGAGTTCGCGCTGAAAACGCTAAACATGGATGTATGGACCGAATTTAACTCACTTCCGCACGCAGGCACTGTTTCTCCGAGCCATCACAGCTTGCTATGAGCATATTCTAACCGATTCAATGTAAGACGACTGCGACCTGCTGAAACTGCGCCGAAGCCGTCTGACGGTTCCCGCTGGTTACGTTTATTGCGTGCATTCAGGGACGGATCCAGAGGGGAGGGGGGCACGGGATCATAGGGGGCCGACGGGCCCCTTTGGGGCCCGTCGGCTGCGAGGGGCCCCACAGCCTGCCGAACAGACGCAGTTTTTTATTTACGCAGAACGCAACAATATTGGACGTCTTTGGGCATCCAGGCGAAAAGTGAAGGGCCCACAAGCAGACAAGAATTATTATTCAGTGACTGAGAGGGTGGTGATTGGGAGGTCTTAAGACTGCTGACGCTGTCCAGGTGCCCTACGTTGTTTCTGGGGGCCCTATATGTCCACTTACGGGTCAACCTGATCGTTAAGGAGTCTTCCATGTTGCCCTTGATTTCTTTGCATCTGCTCGGGGGCCTGCGCTCTTGCCAGTCCTTCCTGCTAGCGTGCCGGGGCACTCCTTGTCAATCAGGGACCTTCTACAGATTCTTTCTATTTGGCCGTAACGTTCTAGACGCGGGGCCAAGGGCCCACATGTTGACATGCCAGGGTATTTCTTGTTTGCTCAGGGGCCCCTAACGCTGGTCACGGTTAGCCTGCCGGCACAATCACGAAATACATGCTCATGGGCCCTCTGCATTGGTCCAGGGCCCTTCCAGTTTTATGCCACTTGCTTCGGGCCCCACGCAGGGCCCTGAGCCCTTGTCTGGGCCCGTCCGTTGACCCATTTGGGCCCACTCGATCGCTCGGGGCCGTCCGAGTTGGGTATTGGTGCTCCTTTTTTAAATGGGGGGCCCTATGCGCTTGTCGGGGCCCTTATCTGTCAACCTGCTCAGGCGCATTGGATTGTCCGGGGACCTTGCACATTGGGTTTTGGTATTTAAATGTAGGGCCCTACGTTTCTGTCGGGGCCATCTGACAGCCTGCTTGGGTACACTCGATGAAGCCCGTGAGCAGACAAACTCATTACGCTGTCCAGAGGCGTTACAATCGTCCAGGTGTCTATCACAATGGTCCTGTGTTCTTCTCGCTTGCTTTGAGGACCCGTACTAGTTGACGGAAGCCTCTTTGTTGGTCTTGCCGGCACTCATGATCGCACACGTTTCGTCGCTCTTGGTCTTGGTGCCTTGGCCTTAGAGCGGCAGTCGGATTTGCGCCGATGAATTTTTACGCGCAATTGTCGAGCATCCGACGTCGTATGTGATATTTCGGTTAAGTATTGAATTTGTTATGCCTTTTATGCTTGTGCATCGCATTCTTATTCGTTTTATATGATGCATTTTAATGCTTGGATATTTTCTATTCCTTCGTAACACACAAACCAAAAATTCAGCATTAGTCATCAGCCATCAGCTGGTCACAAGTCATCAGCCATCAGCTGGTCACATCGACCAGCAGACCAGCTGTAAATACGTTTGGAATCAGGTTCGTGCTTGACGTTAATGGTGTTTAGCAGCCAATTTAAACAATTGCTATTTTTTCCGAAAAACTTAGCCTCAAATGACAGAATTTACCATGATTTGGAGAAAACGAATAAATCCCAAGTATGGGCATACGTAGCACGTCTAGTTTTCTAGGGATGCGCGCAGTAAAATGGGTTTCCGTGTAAAAATAACATGTTGAAAATCTTAGTACTCGATGGCCGGCCTTCGGTGATTTTTTTAGGGAAGTCCTTAACTCCGTGGGGGCCCTAAATGTTGAGTGGACCCCACCTTAACGAAGTCCGTGATCCGCCCCTGCGTGCGCTTATGTGCCCTGCTCATCGTGCAGTTGCATTATGCAATGCGTCGTATCTTAGTATCTCGGGTGTTAAATGTGAAACATCTCTTCTGCTAACGTCGTAGTCACCACTTTCTAGCCCTTAGTCCTCCACAACCCCATGCACTTATCCGGACCTGCAGGCGGATGCGGACGCCGACACGTGCCCGGTGTCAAGATCACGCGAGCCTGTGGTCCAGGTCGTCGGAGTCCGGGGTCCAGGTCACGGTAGCCAGGTGTCGAGGTAAAGTGAGCTCAGGGTGAAGGTCACGTGAACCAGGGGTCGAGGTCATATGGAACCGAGGTCGAGGCCACGTGAGAGCGGGATCGAGGTCACGTGAGACCGGGGTCCAGGTCAAGTGAGTCCGGGGTCAAAGTCACGTGAGCCCGGAGTCTAGGTCACGGGAGCCCGCGTCAAGTCGGGAGTCGAGGTCACGGGAGACTGGGGTCGAGGTCGCGTGGACTAGGGGTCGTGGTCACATGAGCCCAGTGCGCCAGTCTTCCACTGTCTGACTTGTTCCGCCGGGCCACCCGACACGCTGCGGTCACCAGTGCGAGAACAAGGGAACGGAGGCGCTATCCACCGGATTCCGATCGTTCGGCAGTACCGCGGCGACCTTCAGTCCTCGCCCATACAAAGGCACGGCGTGGGAGGGCGCCGGGGCGTCTATCTCTCGCAAAAGAGCCGCTCAGGATGTGCCTCGGGCCGGCGACCAATCAATGCCGAACATGTCGCCGCGGCTAATGGACACTTGATGGCACTCCAATAGACTGTCTAGTGGTTTGATGTTGACACGGCTCTCATTTTCGATCGGAGCCTTAAAGAGGCCCCGCAGACACTGTGAGGAAGAGTTGACAATCACGTAGGGGGGAGGGGTAAGAGTGGTCGCCTTCAGTCTGTTGCTATTAGCAAAACACAAAGAGGCTTTTATTCAACTGAGAGCGGCCGGAGAGGTAGGTAAATTCGCTATCTTGAGGCATGCCGGGCAGATCAGTGAACCCTGCAAGGGAGCGCACAGAAAGACCCCCTTCACCAGGGGGGAATTTCCTATTCAGTTGGGGAGGGAAGGGAGGGGCCCCAGCCCCCCCCCCCCCCCAACTTAGGCTCCAGCCTCCTAACTTTGAGAAGAAAGTGGGCCAAATTCTGGGAGAAACTCGTCTGTTGGCGTATTTCGAGGTAAGGTTGTAACATTTTTTGCTTCTCGGTGTCCCCCACAACTCATTTTGCGAAACTCTTCCCCTGCTCTTCATACTGAACGTGCGCAAGTGGGAGAGTAGCGATGATGGCCTTTCCAAGGGCGTGGCATGACAGCAGCGACCGAACCATCCCACGCACAACCGCCCGGTAGGCTTTCAGTCGATAACCTTCCATCAGAGTTCGTCTCAAAGCCGGTTTAATTTTAGGTTGAGCTTTTAACACATCAAGTGCTCTGGCGTGCTAAACTACCTAGATTACAATAACTTATTGCAACACGCCTGCCAGTCGCCCGAGAAGAGCTTGCACGCAGTGCTTTCTCGGCGGAGCTACGACCTGACCTCCAGGCTCCGTCAGCGGGGACACGAGCCGCCGCCGCCGGCGGGGCCACTCACTGTCTGAAGGCATCGCCGACGGTGTCGAGCAGGCGGCTGCGGTCGGCGGCGAAGCTGCGCCCCTCGTGGGACCCGTACTCGTGCCGAGTGATCGTGGTCGGCACGAACGTGATGGACGGCGAGAAGGTGATGGACGCGCCCGAGCTGCCCACCGGGATCACGAAGTCGACCGTCACCGTCACCGTCGAGCCCGACGGGAAGTAGATGAAGCGTCGCACGCGGCCGGCGCGCGGCTCGGCCCAGGCGCCGTCGGCCGACGCCGTGCCGTTCTCGGGCGCGCCGCCGGCGAGCCCCGTCAGCAGACCTGCAACACGCCGGGCCGGAGCAGTGCGGCGGGTCAGGGGCAACGCGCCTTGTCAAGCCAGCATCCTGCAGGTCGGCCACCGCGTGCAGGGGTACGGGCAGGCTGAACGGGAGGCACCCGGAGCCGCGGTCGCCATCGAGCGCTAAAGCGTGAGGCGACGGAGAAAGATGAGGAAAGAAGTTGCTGAGGACCGTCACATGGGGTCAGCTGGCGCAAAGCGCAAACGTTCCCGCGGCGATGAGACCAGTTGTAACGGCCTGATATCGTATCAGTTGTGTTCGACTCTGACAGCTACTTTGGTGTGAAATGCGACGCTTACCCAAGCCGCAATCACTGCAAGTTGTAAAAAAGCGATTTATCACCGAACTGTGCTCATCACATCGGCACATGCGGTTAGGAATGACGCGGCGCTATCGGCTTCGGTAGCTAATCTGCCGGAGCCGATATCAGTTCTCTCTTCGTTAGATAATGCAAAAAAACACGCGACCGAGAGCGCATCGCGGCCAATCTGTGCTTTCACGCGAATTCAAGGCTCTTGTTCCGCCATTAAGTAGCGATGGGCAAAAGCCGAGCTTCATAGGCATTGAGTGGGCACGGGGAGGAACGCGAATAAAAACAATATCGCATTTCTGGGGTTTATAGCGAGTTTCACAAAGTCCAAAGTTTCGATGGGGATCTGAAACAAAGCCGCAAGAAGAGGAGGCCTCCCCCGGAAAATGATACAATCATCGAACCGCCTCGTCAGGCACGGCTGAGTACCACTCTGCGCTGATGGGTTACCCCAAACGTGACCGACTGAACCCTTACAAGGACGGCGAACACACAAAGGCATCAAGTGCCAAGCTCAACGGGCGAGGGTGACAAGCCTAGCACCAGATACACAAGTGATCATCATCGAAGAAGATCACAGAAGTGATCGAAAGGAGAGTCTGACGAGAACTCGTATCGAAAGGCTGGCGAAAGGATCAGGCCAAAGCGAAGTGGAAACACAGCTGAGCGGTCAACGATTACGCTTTCAGTGGCATCTTCGTGCAGCGCATGCACCCAAATCAGGTCACTAAAGTCAGTCTCACGCGCCACTTGAAATCCGATCCGCAGACCGGAGACCAATCTGTTCATGCACCGGAGGAGACTGGACCAGAAACACTCACAGACAAGGACGCAGACGAGAGCTGAGGACACCATCGCGCCCGGCGCGTCCGTCTCGTGGCAGCAGCAGCGCGGAGCAGCCGGCACGGACACAGGAGCCCCGTCTCGTGGCAGCAGCAGCGCCGAGCAGCCGGCACGGACACAGGAGCCCCGTCTCGTGGCAGCAGCAGCGCCGAGCAGCCGGCACGGACACAGGAGCCCCGTCTCGTGGCAGCAGCAGCGCCGAGCAGCCGGCACGGACGGAGGAGCCTTGCAGCGCCTGGCCGTCTTTATAGGGCGTCGCCATCAAGATGGCACGCTGCTCGAGTTTTCCCTTCGGACGACGTTTGGGAGCGTGCGGCGGTTTTTGGGCCGACGGCGGCCGGTCACGGCGCATGCCCGCGGGCCTGATGGTGCGTATACGCGGGTCACGCGACTCCGGCGGCGCACTGGCCGGGCCTTCCACCGCCAACGGCGGGGGCAAGCCAACAGGTGAGCCGGCGCGGCCCGGTAACCGACGGCACAGCTGGGTAACGGTCGTCTCGTCGGTGCGTGGACGTGGCTAGGGCAACGGTATTCCCCTCCCCGGTGGATTGGGCTGGTCTTGTGCGGCGACACGTGTTTAAGACATGTGGTCGTGTCGGCATCAACTCTGAAGGACCACGGCTCATGGGCACAGCTTTTTCACACACGCATGCCAATTCAAGTTGTTGCGAGCTCCCAAACGTGTTCATTCGGACTCAGTCATATCCAGTAGCATTTATCGCATATTGTTGACGCCGTAAACACGACCTAGCCCTTCATACGTGCGGCGCTGCGTTTGCATACTTTGCCAATGAAAACTATAAGCAGACTCAAGAAGAGGTCAATTGGAATTTGCTTGCAAAGGCCTGGCAACCATAAGCTCTGTCACAACTCGCACATCATGTTTCCGGTAAGAGAACCGGGCTGGCCTATCCCAAACAATTAGCTAAATGTCAGTGCTTCGGTCTCATTAAAGCACTTGTGAATGGGGAGCACTTATCTTGTGGCCTCCCCGTCAAAGAAATTTAAATATTCTAGACCCACGCGGCAAGACGACCTTAGCAGCAGTCGGTACCTTACGTGGGCAGGGAGTCTCTGCGGCCGTGTTTCCGTGCAACAAGCCAGCTCTAAAGTCAGCCAGCTGTCTAAAACTCAGAGCCTCACGAAAGGAGCGACAGGTTTGATACCACAAGGGGTACGATAACACGGAGATGAGAAAGACCGCAGCACGAGCGAATTGTTCGAACCGATCGATATAACTTGACAAATAGGTGCATTCCTTTCACGCGTCAGCGACTCTGACGCTCGCGGACAAAAAGCTTGGCAAGGCTTGCCACGTGAGCGACCTCTGCGGAAGGCACCGGAAACCAAGCCCTGCGATAGTATCGTGCGTCATTAGCCTGGCCGCCCGACCGACCCGGACTTTCACCTCCAGCCCTTGACGACCTCAGGACGGTGACTCAGTCATGTATGCGCTCCTATCACCGACGAGGTGTAGCTGGACGTTGTCGAAGCGCCAAGGACTAATGTCCAACTTCCTCCGAAAGTTTCAATCCCTCGTACTTTTTAGTACACTGCGCAGCCCGTGTACGCATTTTGTGGAGTGGTCGCCCGTCGTTGGGTGGTGTCCACAGCAACGCATGAAGGTCCGGCTCCTGCCCGTCCAAGGTCCGCACGCGTCAACTGAAGAGACGGGCTTAGTCCGCATCTTCGCAGAGATACGGTGGCTGCATTAGCAGTTCATAATCTCAGTCATATGTCAGCAAGCTGAGCTCGAGGGAATTTTATCTCAGCCTGCGCTACTGCTATCAGAGCAGCCTCGCCATCGCTTCTTGGAAGAGGCGGCAGGGCCGTGCCGACTCTCGCCACTGTTTCCCGCTCCGGCGTAATCACGCCGGAGCGGGAGATGATCCGAAGTGATTCACGGTCAGGGTCGCGGCTCCGGCTCCTGACCGTCCGGGAATCGTCCTCGCCGGGAGGTGGCTGGGACGTTCGTCGTGGACCTGCAGGAACGTTCGACTTTGGTCGAAACCGCTCGCCTTATACCGGAGGGCATGGATCTGGGCTGAACGGATGAAACCTGAATCAGGAGGAGACAAATGACAGTTGGGAGCCGCGAAAGTCACAACGAATAAGTGAAATAAAATCTGGAGAGGACAAAAAACCATTTTGGGAACAGGATGGCATACCCCCCTTGGTTTGACCTATAGCCCTAGCTGACATACCCCGAATCCGAATGACAAAATCGAGTCAAGGGGGGTGTCTTATCGGGTCAGACACGGCACGCACGCCCGCCTGAACTGAGGTGCGCAAGCGACGGAAACACAGCAAACGCGCAAAGGCGACACTTGGCGCAAACAGTTCCAACGCACGCTTATGAGTGTCTACGTTATCACTGAGACGGGAACACGCTTTTCTGAACGCCGACTTTCCGCCGTTCAGAAAAGCGTGTCCCCGTCTCAAAATAGATTTGAAGGGCGATTCAAACAACTGTAACACAGTCGATTGGTACAACCCGCCCCATCATTCGCCCGTCAGTGCCCAAAGCGCCAACGCCATCCGGTCTTCCAAGGCGCTTCCCACAGCCAGCCGAACGCCGCGGGCACGAGACTGGTCCGTCAGCGCAGACGGCGCCATGTCATCACCGGATAACGATCTCCGCCGTCCGGGCGCGCCAGGCAGCGGCCGCCGTCGGGCCTGGCCTGCGCCGCCCGCCTGAGCCGGCCCCGTCCGGAGATCAGCGCGCGCCCTCGCCGCGCGATGCGCGTCACGACAGATAGCGCGCGCCGTCCTCGCCTCAGGCGGCTTTCGAGGCGCATTCGGGGGGATTACGGGCGGGGGCGGCGGCGCCGGCCTCCAGGCGGGGTCAGCGAGCCGCGCAGGGAGGGCCGGGTAAAAGTTTCCCAAAGTGAGGGGCGGGGTTCTGAAACGTACATGAAAATGATGAAACCTACCCTCAGATTTGACCAACAAACGGCGTTCTACCCGGATTTGACACCTTTTTCTCGTAGAGTTGGGAATTCCTAAACTGCACGGGAAAATCCGCCTCCGGACGCACGTGTTGCGCGACACGCCACGCAGCTCGGTGCAAATCACGCAGGCCACGCAGCTGACTGACAGCCGGTGCCAGCGGGGCAACCATGTTGAATGGGACACTAGTTCCAACGTAGCTTAAACAAACAATTCATATTCAGGGAGAAGCTTCAGAGAGCTTAGCAAAGGTTGAAAATAGTTTTGAGCTTGATGGCGTGCCCGGCATGACGATAAAGACATGTGGTAGTATGCTACGCCTCTCCAGAGCACGTATGACAGGAACAAAGATGCATTACGAGACCGGCGGTAGAAAAGGAGCGCCAACACGAGCCGCTCAGGCCCGCGATAGAGAACGGGCTGGGACAGTGCTGCGCTACACCTGAGTGCAATAAAACACAGCCATCATTCAGGCAACAACGTTTCCATTCGGCCGGCTGTGTCACCCTCAACGCCTTGTAGACTGGAGAGCACACCACGCGAGCCAGCCCCAGCCTCGCTCGGGTACCTCTCACACCAGATGGACACGCTTCAATGCCAGAGTGCGCTCTTTACTAACTCGGAACACTCGTCGAGTTTCCGAGTACACAGGTAAAAACCCTTCAACACATGCACTCCGAGGGACGTCATCAATTCTTGACGATGAACTTCTGAATAGAGCGGGTGACACGGCGCCAGAGCACGCGACGCAATAAGGCGCTGAAGTGGGAGGCCCCGGCTGCAGATGAGAGGCGTTCGACACGCAGCTGGTGAGGTACTGTACCGCGACACCCCACACCTCCGGCAGCCAGTGGTAGTCGATTTGAAGTCTAATCCCACGCCACAGCCGAATGTCGATTTCTTGTCGTATGTCCACACCGCGCAAATAGAGCCAAAATCAGGGTATACGAGCCCGGCTTTATGAAATTGAAGGTTTAGTTTGATTCTATGATACTGGGTGAGTGTCGGCGCGGTGGCATGTCGGAGCATAGCCAACCAGACCACTGAAAACGGAGCAATGGGTCCGACGTATATTTGTAACGGACGCAGGTCAAAGTAGCTAAATCACTCCCACGACTAGAACACGGAACGCTGTCCCCTTGTGAATGAAACGATTCAACGCTCAGTTGTCCTATCATATCAGCGTGCAATGCACAAACGGGAAGGTCAGCTGACCAAATTAAAATATCCTCATTGGTACCATAGCTGCTTAAAAGTCATAGGCCTTCGGGAAAATCTCAATCAGCCGTACAGAAGGTGTAACGAGAGACGCGTGTCTCTCAAACGGGAAGCGCACTGGTGCCACACCAGTGCACCAGACGTTCCAATGGATCCAAACAACGACACGTTACACCTGAAAACGCAACAGACCTCAAGAAACATCACCTTTGAAACGACGCATAGATCAGACGAACTGAGCCAGGACAGGTGTTCGTACCCTTGAGAGCACAACCAAATAAGGCATGCTCGCTTGCCGCCGTGTGTGTCCTGTGACAATGACGTCACGAAAACTTCGCCCGCACTGCGATCTCAACACCTCATAAGAGCGAAAAGTGAACACCCGCGTGAAGTAGACGGATTAGTAGATAGCACATTCCCAATGCGCACGCGGTGAAGGTAAGGGCGAGCTGATGCGGACTGTGAGGGTCATTTGATAGCCGGCGCAACTTGCGACCAAACACATGACGTCCGGGCGGACGGACAGTTCTAGATGATCAGGTACCGCTGTGAATGCCAAGCCTATCGCTGTACTGGCCGTTAGGTGACTAGCATGCAGCGTAAAGCGGAGCATGAGCCGCACAGGTCCCCACCGCTCAGGTACGGATGACGTCCGCTGTGACCGGCGGACGTCTCGACGCGCCCCGACGGCCGTCAGCGGGCCGCACTGGCTTGTACTGCTTTCGGAGCGCCCCGGGCCGCCGTTCTGCCGGTCTGGGGCCGGCCGGCCGGCCGATCTTCTAGCCGGGGAAGTGTTGACGCCAGGCGGGCCGCCGCCAGGGCGCGGCGCCACGCCCGGGGGCTGGCGCAGCCTCCCCCGGCGGGCGCCGGTAGGGGGCCGGCGCCATCATCCGCTCCCAGCTGCGCCTCCGGTCCCCGCCGCCGCCGTCTGCGGCACAGGGGCGCGGTTAGGGCGCACCGACAGGCGTGGCGACGGGCGCATGGGGAGGCGCAGCGGAGACGAACCGAGACGACGCGGGGGAGGAGCACTGGCAGATGGGGCGGCGGACGCACGGGAGAAACTCGGCGACACGTGCTGCGAAACATGGCCGACACGCACCGGGAACATGGCGGCGTGCACGCGTGAGCACGGCAAAGCAGCACGGACAGACGTGGTGGAGGTCCAGGTGACGGCAGATGTGCGCCTCAGACCCATGTCGGGGGAGCGGCACACCAGGGCCACCGGGTCGTGAGGCCGACCGATATGACCCTCCCCCCCCCCCCCCCCTGCCAGTAACGAGTGCGATGAGTGTAGAAAATGCGCGCACATGAGCAATTCACGACGCGTTTTGTTTTTATGGTGAACGAGGTATGACCGCTGGGTTAGCCAGCTCGAAGTCCACACACAAAGCTAATCGTTGCATCCCGACTCAACCTGTATAAAATAGCTTGGAACAGATGCTGAACCAAGCAAAGCACCATCGTATAATATCCTTAAAAAAATATTTTAATTCTTTCAGTTTTTGCGTCCCCGATAGCCCGTCGTGATTATCACATCTAGATTATCGGAATACAACCGATGGTCGATACAGGACGGTTTTTGGTCTTGTACGCGCCGTGCTACGCTGAGCCAAATCCCTCCATACCCAGGCTTGTGCATGAGGCATTTGTGCCTCTCACCATTGAGTTGATACGGACATCATTACCACTGGATCTGTGCCAGCGACTGTGACGTCACGCATCACGAGAAATATGCAGTAAATCCTGAGACTTGTCAGGCGACGCCTGCGCTCTGCAGCACTCGTAACAATGGTGACACGCTTTGGAAAAGGCAATCGCTCGGAGTCTTCTTTACGTCAAAGATATCAGATTGTTGACAAAAATCGAGGATAAAGGCAAGGTCGGGTCATGGTCGCCACCTTACAACATTTATCCACCGTTTTAAGTTCCTGACCTACTGAAACGTTCCGTAATCTGGCCAGTAGCCAATGGTTTAGGGATGTGCTGGCCCTGGACTGCTTTGGCCTTCGCCTGTCGAGTGAACAGGCCTGGTTTGACGTACACCGAAGACCGGCGAGTCCGCGCCGCAATATCCGTGACGTGATGGTCGCCGTCACTCACAGACCTCCGTGACGTGATGGTCGCCATCACTCACAGACCTCCGTGGCGAGACGCCAGCTCCCCGCTCTCAGTATCGCGAGAGTGGGTCTCGAACCGGGCCGGCGAGCGCCATGATGAAAGAGAATCATGAAATCACATCATGAAAGAGAGATTATAATCAGATCCGATCAGCATCTCTCTCTCTCTCTCTCTCTCTCTCTCTCTCTCTCTCTCTCTCTCTCTCTCTCTCTCTCTCTCTCTCTCTCTCTCTCTCTCTCTCTCTCTTTCTCTCTCTCTCGCTCTCTCCCTCTCTGGCATTATCGCAATCGGTAATGAACTCTAGGCGAAGCGTCGCGTCTTTTTAGTCCACTGACTTCTGGTATCTCCTTTGATCACCAGAACCTTGTACGCTCTATGAGTAGCTTACAGCCCTAATGTGAATTAATGTCGATGACATATTGTTTCATCTTCGGAATGCGTATAGCCTATGCAAACGTGAGTTGACCCATTTGTGACTTCTGCTAGCAATGCCACCATATCTGAACTGAATGTCACACTAAATGTTCTCAGAAAATGGTCATGTCGTGATTATTTTTTAAATCCAACTGACTTCGAACTCCATCCCAATTCATTCAGACACCAAGCACATGTCTGGACTTGTATGGACATGTCTTCATCGTGTAGCGGCTACCTCACTCCTGCACACGAACAAAGTACCTAGGTCTTATTCGATACAGGCCCCCGCTGCAATTACGACAAAAAGGGAAGAGCGACTCAAAAATCCAAGCATAACGAGCCTCCACATACAGCTCATCTTCACTCGGATTCAGGACCGGCCGAGCCAAACTTGAGCCAGATGCAGGAGCACGGACCGACCGGCGCATGACGGCACCCGGCACACAGGCCGTCTCCGCGGCTCAGCCGCTGTGTAAACCGCACCCTGACGTAATACAGCCAGGTGGTTATTGGGGTCTTTCGGGCGCTTAGACCAATGGCTATCTAGCGCCCACTCGTCGAAGATAGCTCTTTTCGTTTTAAATTGGCGACATTAGACTGGTTTGGACCATGGGCACGTCTGCAGCCGCAGGCATGCCGATGCGATTTTTGAGTTTGATGATGCCCGTTAGAACAATGGCATTGAACTTTTCAGTGTTTAGAAGCATAGATCGAGAGTGGATTTCCACAAAGCACAAACGGATTGTTGTTGATACCCTTTGAAATAGCCGCACGACCCAACACGTACCATGTTTTCAGTCGTTATAAACATTCAAGTTCTCTGAAGTGCTTTGCTACGTGTTCCTCCGCTGTGTCTAAAAGTCCATGCTGAATGGAACCGCTATGTTGGGACAGGATCTCTGCGTTGAATGGCAGTGCCTTATGGGTGGGAAGCTATCGTATTGAATGGCATTACTGCGCTAAACGCACTGCGCCGGGCGGAACCGATCAGCAGTTCGTGGGACCGCTGAGCCGAGCGGCAGTGTCGTGCTGCACGAAAGTGCGGAGCGGATTGGGAAGCTAAGCGAAGATGCAGTGCTGGGTTCAGCGCCGCGCAGCATGAGAGTAGTCCATGCCGATGTTGTGCTGCATGAAAGTCGTGAACGGCATGAAAAAAGCTGCGCTGAATGGTAGTGTTCGCGGTGACATAAAATGCAAATATTTGGGGTAAATACTGGCCACGGGTGATCGGTCTACACGCCTCCATGGGCTTCGTGATTCTACATTTCCTGGTCTCGCCCCAAGGCTCCAAATCCGTTTTAGAAAGGCGGCTTCGGCCACTTCTAAGCCGCATACCGGTCTCGCTGTGAACCAGTGCTGTACTGGACGGCTAAACAACTGGCGGTACTATTTCTTCACTACGAAGCGCGCAATTAAGGCTAACTGTAAAGAAGCTGATTCCAAACCCCGGTCTGCCTTTGTTGGGAAATTCTGACACCATCCCTTAAAAACGGCAGATGTGTTGCAAGCGCCCTGGAGCGCGTGACCCGCTGCACGCGGCGACGCCGCACCGCACCGGATCCCCCAAATATACACATCTCCCATTGTTCCAGTAAGGTTCCGTGTTAGGACTTCTCGTTTTTATTAATGACTGATACCGATGGGATGACAAATTCTGCGTAACGTGTAAGACTGGTGTTTTACGTATGCTGGGAGTCCACGGAGCGGAATGGACGGTGGAAGGAAGGCTGGTCAGGCCGGCAGAACGGTCCAGATAGCTGCCTGACGAACGGATCCGACGCGACAAATGTTAATGGTGTGAATGGTTTTACAGTGTCATGTGAACACTTAGCACATGAGCGAGGTACGTGCGCTAGTTCGGAGTTGCGCGGCAGATGCGACTGATGTAATGAATACGCTTAGATCCGTGTGTGGAAGCCGTGTGATGAGAGCGGGATGCGATGAAGTGCGCGGGAACTGTAAACCACGTGAACACGCTTAGATCCGTGTGTGGAAGCCGTGTGATGAGAGCGGGATGCGATGAAGTGCGCGGGAACTGTAAACCACGTGAATACGCTTAGATCCGTGTGTGGAAGCCGTGTGATGAAAGTGGGATGCGATGAAGTGCGCGGGAACTGTAAACCACGTGAATACGCTTGGATCCGTGCGTGGAACCCGCGTGAGAGAGTGGGACGCGATGACCTCATCGCGTCCTCATCGCATCGCATCGCAGGAGCTGTAAACCACGTTATACCGCTATGACCATTGACAATACCGTGCTCAATAAGTGTGGCACGTGGGGCTGATGTGGCGTGTGCCGCTGGCCAGATGAACGACCACAGTTCGACCAGTGACACTTGCATGACGCGTGGGAATGGCGCGGTGGGTGTGTGCTGTGTGATGAGCAGCTCGTCCCCTGCGCCCGTTCGCACCTCTTCACACCCGCCGACGGCCGAAATGACATCAGGTCATCTGCAAACCAAGCGTTGCGTCAACTGGCCAGTCGCCATCCCCCATGTCCCTGGCGACGGTAGCCCGCGGACGCAAACAAGCGCCTGCGGGACGAGGGCGACGACTTGAGAGGCTGGTGTCATGAGAGGCGCATGGACGAAGGGGGACGACTTGAGAGGCTGGTGTCATGAGAGGCGCATGGACGAAGGGGGACGACTTGGGAGGCTGGTGTCATGAGAGGCGCGTGGACGAAGGGGGACGGCGTGAGAGGCTGGTGTCATGAGAGGCGCGTGGACGAAGGGGGACGGCTTGAGAGGCTGGTGTCATGAGAGGCGCGTGGACGAAGGGGGACGGCTTGAGAGGCTGGTGTCATGAGAGGCGCATGGACGAAGGGGGACGACTTGAGAGGCTGGTGTCATGAGAGGCGCGTGGACGAAGGGGGACGGCTTGAGAGGCTGGTGTCATGAGAGGCGCGTGGACGAAGGGGGACGACTTGAGAGGCTGGTGTCATGAGAGGCGCGTGGACGAAGGGGGACGACTTGGGAGGCTGGTGTCATGAGAGGCGCGTGGACGAAGGGGGACGACTTGGGAGGCTGGCGTCATGAGAGGCACATGGACGAGGGCGACGACTTGAGAGGCTGGTGTCATGAGAGGCGCATGGACGAAGGGGGACGACTTGAGAGGCTGGTGTCATGAGAGGCGCGTGGACGAGGGGGGACGACTTGAGAGGCTGGTGTCATGGGAGGCGCATGGACGAAGGGGGGACGACTTGGGAGGCTGGTGTCATGAGAGGCACGTGGACGAAGGGGGACGACTTGGGAGGCTGGTGTCATGAGAGGCGCATGGACGAAGGGGGACGACTTGAGAGGCTGGTGTCATGAGAGGCGCGTGGACGAAGGGGGACGACTTGAGAGGCTGGTGTCATGAGAGGCGCATGGACGAAGGGGGACGACTTGAGAGGCTGGCATCATGAGAGGCGCATGGACGAAGGGGGACGACTTGAGAGGCTGGCATCATGAGAGGCGCATGAACGAAGGGGGACGACTTGAGAGGCTGGCATCATGAGAGGCGCATGGACGAGGGGGACGACTTGAGAGGCTGGCGTCATGAGAGGCGCGTGGACGAGGGGGGACGACTTGAGAGGCTGACGTCATGAGAGGCGCGTGGACGAAGGGGGACGACTTGAGAGGCTGGCGTCATGAGAGGCGCGTGGACGAGGGGGGACGACTTGAGAGGCTGGCGTCATGAGAGGCACATGGACGAGGGGGAACGACTTGAGAGGCTGGCGTCATGAGAGGTGCATGGACGAAGGGGGACGACTTGAGAGGCTGGTGTCATGAGAGGCGCATGGACGAAGGGGGACGACTTGAGAGGCTTGGCGTCATGAGAGGCGCATGGACGAAGGGGGACGACTTGAGAGGCTGGCGTCATGAGAGGCGCATGGACGAAGGTGGACGACTTGAGAGGCTGGCGTCATAGAGGCGCATGGACGAAGGTGGACGACTTGAGAGGCTGGCGTCATAGAGGCGCATGGACGAAGGGGGACGACTTGAGAGGCTGGCGTCATAGAGGCGCATGGACGAAGGGGGACGACTTGAGAGGCTGGTGTCATAGAGGCGCATGGACGAAGGGGGACGACTTGAGAGGCTGGTGTCATGAGAAGCAGATGGACGAAGGGGGACGACTTGAAAGGCTGGGTGTCATGAGAGGCACGTGGACGAAGGGGGACGACTTGAGAGGCTGGTGTCATGACAGGCACATGGACGATTTGTGGGCCGGTGCGGCCAAATGTGACCGGGCGCATAACGCGGGTGGTGCGACGAATGGGACAGGTCCAGCGGACGGAACTACCGAGATCCGTCAGGCCGATATGATTTTTGGACGTGATAACGGGACCGGGTTGCAACAAGCGGGACCAGCACGAGTGAATGTGGTGCGACGAGGAAAAGTCGCAAAGTAGTGGAGAGGAGTGTATAAATGCATCATGTACGGCTTTGAATGGTAACTAAAAGTTTGGTGTGAGACGAACAGAACTCATGTGTTGAAACAGACTTGTGCTTGATTCCGATTCAACGAAGTCGATTCAGACTGACTCACAATATGAGGGGTTGGCTACGACTCTGACTCCCAAACAGCTCGGCGCAAGCTTGAGCCGACTCAAGAGAACATGGCTTCATTCCGCGAACGTATTCCGACAGAGTTACTTTTAGGTAACAGCAGTTTAGGGGAGCACCTCTCCCATGGCCTACATGAAAGCCCAAATGGGACATGCGTGTTGCAACATTACAGTTAGATGCCTGTGTTCAATTTAGTGCGCATATGAACCGCCCAAACTTGTACATCCTGTTGTTAACATATCTGTTACGGTCGACTCAACTCTGGCTGTGGTTCGCAGGATAGTTGCAAAGGAATCGATTCCACCCTAACTAGACAAAGAATCCGTTTAATTCCGGAGCCGCTTCCCACCCAAACCCGCAGTGAAACACAGGTTTGCAGGCGCGATGAGCACGCTGATGTGTGATGGGTGCACCTCGTGTGATGAATAGGACTGATATGATAAGCCAAGACTGGCGTGATCTACTGGAAAGAGATGACTGGGGTTGATTGATTAGGATTGGCGCGATGAATGCGGCTGGTGCGCTGAGTGGAACTTTTTCTGGCGAAACTAGACCGCAGGGACGCACGTCACGAGCGTTGACGAGCGCCACTGGTGCGACAGGCACCACTGGTGTGCGGCATGCGACTGATGCAACAGACTGTGAATGTCATAAGTGGCACTGATCTAGGAGCGATGGCCGCAGTCCTGGCTTGAACCATTAGCACGTTTTCAACATGAGCGACCCGGCCCAGCCAGGCAGGCCGTCATGCTTCATGCAAGCGTTTTGTCTTCGCATATCCCGAGCGCCGGCTCAAGCTTTTTGCAGAAAACGGCGGCTGAGCGCTCCAAGAGCTGTGCTAGACTGCTGGACACTGATACACAGTTACATCCGAGCTACTTGATCGGGGGTTGTTGTGTGCAGAATTGCAAAGTCACCACGCTTAACCACGGACGGTCGCACTGCGGGGGGCGTGGGACCATGTGCGCAGACCAGGACGATCGTACTGGCAGGGGCGTGGGACCATGTGCCCAGACCAGGACGATCGCACTGGCGGGGGCGTGGGACCATGTGCGCAGACCAGGCACGATCGTACTGGCAGGGGCGTGGGACCATGTGCCCAGACCAGGACGATCGCACTGGCGGGGGCCGTGGGACCATGTGCGCAGACCAGGACGATCGTACTGGCAGGGGCGTGGGACCATGTGCCCAGACCAGGACGATCGCACTGGCGGGGGCGTGGGACCATTGCGCGCAGACCAGGGACGCGCTATGGTGCGAAAACCGTGGGTCAACCCCTCTTGGGGAATTGGGGGGGGGGGGGGGGCAGAAGCGTGACTAGTACGGTGAATGAGACTGGGTGATGATTGCGACACGCAAGTGCGGACACGTGTGATGGGGTTGATGCGCATTATGACTGGAATTGGCACGGTAGGAGGCACACGTGTGTGGTGAGTGGTCATGACGTGATGAATGGGGACTAACGTAACGACTTGACCCTGATGTGATGAATGTGACCGATGTAATGAGTGAGCCTTGTGCGACGACTGAGTCTGGTGTCATGAGTAAGCCTGATGTGATATAAACGCGTCTGGTGTGATGAGTGAGCCTGGCATGACGGGCAGACCATACCCGAAGAGTAACAGTAATGCGCTTGAATAGCATGGGGTCTGGGTATGCAACATGATGCATACACCAACACGGACACGATGAGTGGGACTTCTGTGATGAGTGAGGTTGAGTGATGAGTGAAACTGAGGGGTGAGTGGGGGCTGTGTGATAGTGAGACTTAGTGACGGACAGGACTGATGTGATGAGTGGGACCGTTGTGATGAGCGAAGCTAGTGATGAGTAAAACTGAGGGGTGAGTGAGGCTGTGTGATAGTGAGACTTGGTGACGGACAGGACTGACGTGATGAGTGGGGCTGTTGTGATGAGCGAAGCTGAGCGATGAGTGAAACTGAGTGGTGAGTGAGGCTGTGTGATAGTGAGACTTGGTGACGGACAGGACTGACGTGATGAGTGGGGCTGTGTGTATGAGCGAAGCTGAGCGATGAGTGAAACTGAGAGGTGGTGAGGCTGTGTGATAGTGAGACTTGGTGGACGGGACAGGGACTGACGTGATGAGTGGGGCTGTTGTGATGAGCGAAGCTGAGCGATGAGTGAAAACTGAGAGGTGAGTGAGGCTGTGTGATAGTGAGGACTTGGTGACGGACAGGACTGACGTGATGAGTGGGACTGTTTGTGATGAGCGCGACTGACGCGATGCTACTAACTGGTCGGTGAGTGGCGGCGGTGTGACGCCATGGCTGACCAGACGTGTGAGGCAGACCGGTGAAAGGGAAAGTGTCAGGTCAATACCACTAGTGTGGTACGCATGACTGGCTGACGGCTACAAAGAACGGGACCCGCTCGCTATGTGTTATAAGTGATGCGACGAGCGGGGCTGGGGGCCTGGCACGATGGGTGGGATCATTGCGACCAGTGCGAGGAAGGGGGGGGGGGGGGGGGAGTGGTGATCGGTCTGGCGCGATGAGTGGGACCATTGCAACCAAGTGGGGGGGGGGGGGGGGGAGGAGGAGATGTGAGTGGGTCTGGAGATCGGGTTCTGGTCGCGATGAGTGGGACCATTGCAACCAGCTGCGCAGGCGTGAATAAACCTGGCGCGATGCTGAGGTTGGTGTCACGAGTGAGGCGAAGGGCATGCTTATGATGGGAAGTTGACCGCTTTTGGTGGGTGTGACTGTTCTAAGAGGACAGACTGGAAGGGTAGTTCCATTGGCGTAAGGAGTGCAATTATGGGATGGGAGTGGCTTGTTCATTGAATGCCTTTGTGTGGTAAGCTAGTCAGGTGCAAAAAAGGAGCGACTGGTTCGATATGAGTGGGACTGCGTGATAAGAAGGCCTCGTGTGATGAGACTGAGACCGAGATGATCACTTAAACTTCCACGAGAAAACCATTGGAATTAATCTGATTCTCATGGTGTACAGGTAATTTTCTCTGAGTAAGCAGTCCATTGTCTTGACCTAGTCTGACATCACAGGTTCACCAGTGAGCTAGTTCGGCCCCTTCAGTGGAACTTGGCCTGTTAAAATACCGCTGCCGGATAGACGATTAGCCATTGTGAGTTATGGTAGCTTCTGGCACCCTGGTACGATATTCTTGCAGTCTGCCACACAACAAATGCAATTGGTCTATGGCCCATCCTAGCCCCAATGACAGACCATCCATGCGTTATGGCATTCAGCTGAGCATGTTCCCACATCAGCGGGTCATACGGTTGCAAAGCCCGATTTTGATACATGTTGAAGATAGTTCGGCCATTTTTTCTGCCCAGACCACAAATTTTGCGGAAATTACGCCTGTGAATTGACCCATGCATTTCGATCTACAAATGGATACTTCATGTCTATGACCAGGGGTTAAAGCGAAATAACTTCGGGAAAAATAAACCAATTCTAGCTGTCTTTTGGGGGCACCGCCTCACTAATTTGCGCACGCTCGGCATTGGATATTGACACCGTTCATGTCAGGGGCCTATACATAGCTACCTGGCTATTCTCAGCAAGATCAGTCGGCCTGTAAAGATCAGTCTGAACAATGGCGTTGCCAGGATTCCGCCCAGAATGAGGGCAAATCGGGGCACAGTGGGCACTTTCATTCCCGCGGATCCACTTCGTCACTTTAGGGGCCCATTTCTCCCTTTTTAACAGAACATTTGAAGGGTCGGGATCCCAAAATTAATTCCTTCAAGAATCGTCCTTGATGTTTTAGAAGCCTTAAAAGAGTCTTAACTACCAAAAATTCCTGGGTCCTTCGGCTCCACGACCCCCCGCCACCTCCGGGTGGGGACAGGGGTGCCAAAGCTCTCCCCTTGGCTACGCCAACCAGTCGTATTATTCGGCGGACTCCCACTGTCCGCACGGAGACTACAGCCGGTCCGTTCTGGCTATCGGTCGTCTGACCCAACATTTTCCAACGCTTTTCCAACACAACGCTTTTCCCTCGGGGTAAGCGGTGCTGTTTTCTACAGCCCGTGCGCACGTCCGTCCTCGACCTGATCGCTCCTTTTCTCGCAGTTGTGGTCGAGCTCTGACAACTCATCCAGGACGTCCACCAGTCGATGCGGACATTTCATGTCCGCCACATCACTGCCAAATGATAGCCACCAAGCCTGTTGCCACTTTCTTATCCAGCCGTGACTTCTGTAGCAATACACCAGCCATAAATATGCACGGAAAGCATTAGTCATCAACAAATAATCACACGAAGGTAATTCTCATCACGTTTCTTTCGTGGGCTGTTGAGACATTCGGTCACGAACTAAAGTTTATGCCAAGCTTAAGTCACGTCTTGTCTACGCCCACGATCTCACTATGTTGATCAACCTTGCGCAATTCAATAATCCGTGCGTGATGTTCCCACGCATTGCCTCTTGCATACGGAATCAGCCAATGTGTTGGAGACTTTCACCCAATTTCTATATTCGCATGAGGACTGAAACGCTCATCGCGTGCCAGCGGCTGGGGCGACTGGGAAAGCGCGCCGAACTCGACTGTCACTAATGGACTGCGAGGCTATCGTCTGTCACCACGCAACACTCGCGGAGAAATGCTCCCGGAACACTTCTAAGGCTGTCCGCCTAAGGCTGTCCGCGCAAGCAACCGAAAGCTCGACCCTGCAGCGCAGTTTTTGGGCAGGTCCTGGTCGCTTGGAGGGCAACCGCGGGCGCATCCAGAATAAACGGCAAATACGATGTCCCTCTAATGACGGAATTAAAAAAGCATTCGCAGTAAACTTTTTCTTATCAAAGGCCGGAGCCGACAAACGCGCAAACATTATTATCTTACCAGCAGTTGCTTTCACAATCCACACAAACATCCACAGCCGAGAGAAGCAAAATTGGCCAGTATTGAAAGACATGCCAAAATCCTTGAAACTGCGGGACTGGCCATGGGGGATTGTGTGGGCCAAGTAAGCGCAGTCTGTCCTAAGGTTGCTTTAATGACCACGTGGGCTCGTCTCAATTCCTGTCGTGAGGTACATTTCACCGCAGAACCTTTCGCTCCCCCCGATCTCGCCCTCTACTACACGTAACTGCCCATCGCATGACGCGGGCACTGATGCAATTTCGGGCTCCGTGACCACTCAATGCCACCAAAGAGCCGAAGGCAAATCCCTGATGGTCCGTCAATGACAAGAGGATTTGGGGCCAAGTCAGCGCCGATGTCACAGCAGCGTGCCGCCCGTCCGGCCCCAGCCGCCAGCGCGCGCGCCGGTCAGGCCGGCTGCCGGGTATGGCAGCCGCCCCAAGGCCACAGCGCGCGGCAGCGGCCGCTATGACCGTCAAGTGTCACGCGCTGAACGGCCAGCCGACGCTGGCTGGGGCACAGCACCGGTGCGTTCAGAAGAGCGGGGCACCTCGCGCGGATTCCATGTTTGGCAAATGATTCCAGGGTACCGATGTTCCGGCCAAGGTTCGCGTGCCAGGTACAGCCAGGAGTGCACTTTTCGAAATCAGTTATATGGGCTGAGCAGGATAAATTGGCTTAGCCCTTTTTCAGTTTCATCCCAACTCGACCACAAAATATGGTATTTTGAGCTGGTCGGCCGACTGGCACAAGTTAACGCATTTGCAATGTCTGCTCTCCGTGACCCCTTACCCCCGCCTCCCAAAGCAAGTTGTACCTACGGACTTCAAGCGTCCAAAATAGACAAAGCGCTTCCCTTCAAGGGAAACGCAACAGTCTATGATGTCACTGAAAAGGACTGAGTTAACTGAAATAGTTATGCGAGATGCAGTTTTCAGAGCTCATAAAAACCTGCAGCACCTTTTGACCCGAATTCATCTTCCTTTCTACGCCGCTACTCTTTGCACTACAATATTTTGTGAGGTTTGTTTCTAAGATGCGCCCTCCCAGTGTAAAAGGCCCGGCGCCATCACCGTACCCCAGCTTCAGCACATTATTCCATCCCTCATGCGACCAGCCGTTACACCGTCCCAACGTTTTATCAGGTGGTACGTTTGCACCTATGGGAGTGGCCCTCAGGGCCTGCGTGTGAAAGCTACCGGAACCAAAATAATAGGTGAGATCAGGGGTGTAGTTTCCTATGCCGCTTGGGGGGGGGGGAGGGGTGCTTCAGCCCCCTCGCGCCAGCTTAGGCGAGACCACACACAACTTTGCAAAAAAGTGGGCAAAATCTAGGGAGTAACTAGGTTGATGGCGTATTTTGGAGGTAGGTTAACACGCCCGCGAGTGGCCGGTTGGATACCCTTCGCTCGAGTGGGGGTCAATTTAACCCCCCCCCCCCCGAAATCTCAGGAACAAAGAAAGCTAGGGACACAAGATTCATAGGGTGTGTTGACCTGCACGTAAGCTCACACAGGTCAAATTCTGAGGTTTTTAGGTCATGGCCTTCGGTAAGGTCAAAACAAAGCCCGGGCCAAGTCAAGCCAAGTTTTAGGCCATGGTCTTCGGTAAGATCATAAGGTCAAACAAGGTCAAATTCCAGGTTGGTCTCCGAAGGGCCGCTAGAACCCATATGTCATGTCATTGGGGCTTTACGACGCACTCAGCTGCTGAGGCTATATGGCGTCGCCTGCCTCTCACCCTGGCAGGAAGGGCGGGCACCGCGGGGAATCGAACCCCGTACCTCTGGATTCCCAGACGTGCGGTGGTTCCTAGAACCTAGATAACTGTTCTAAGTAAAAGGTAACATACTCATTTAAAGTCAGTGACCTTTTTGACCCTTTGAAGGTCTTGCCGACCAAAATCACACAAGACTGCTTTGAGCTTTGCATTTGAATCGGCGCCACATATTACGATAGGCAGTATAAACAGCAACTAAAAACAAAGTGTTGACCTGGGTCATTTAAGGTCAGTGACCTATTCTGACCTTTACGAGGTCCATGAAAGGCGTGTGAATGCGGTTCCCGTTTTCAATAAATTCGAAATGAGCACCAGAAACTACCCCGCAAAGCAGGCCCTAGAGTAGTAAAACAGGTTGGTTTTGACCTTGGTCTGGCCTTTATACCTGACCCTAGGTCGATCGTTATTTGTTCATTTAATTGTTGTGTTGCCTAAAAAAGTATCTGAGATGTATGGCTTCGTCTAATACTCCGTTGTTGGATCAGATTGAACGATTCCCTAGAAAATGCCTTCGCTGAAACCATGGCCTGACTGGCCTGCCATAGGTCAGCGACCTCACCAGGTACATGTAAATGTTTGGTGCCAGACGATCTGCTATTCAGTTGTCTACAGCTATGCAAAATTTGACGCAGCTACGCGGCGTCGTCCCGAAACCATTCCGGAAAACCTTGGAGGGTCAATTTAACCCCCACCCGAGCGCGTCATTCTCACTGTTTAGCCCCCTTTCCCCTCCGCATTTACCCTGTGAAACTACGCCCCTGGATGGCCTGGTGCAGGGCAGCGGCCAATGGACGTCTCAGGGATATGCGTCATTGGGGCCCTCTTGCTAGCAGCAGCAGTAACACACCTTTTCAAGGATTGAGCCCAGTTCATTGCTTTGGCCCTTTGCAGAGCACCTTCTACCACCATGCACAACATTTAAGACGGCCTGGATAGGTGGGCATGTCCGTGGTGGCATGTGGGTCGACATCAGGACACGGCGTCTTACTCTGACCGTTCCGACTGCGGAAACCTGACTTTCCTGAGTCCAGGCAGAGCCTTACGCCCTGGATGACCCTGATCAGGAGGCCCCGGAGCAGCCACCCCCTCGGTTTGTAATACTCGGAAACATCTCGGACGCGAGCCTTTTGTGTCTTTTGGGCGTTTAGAGGCATGCTTTGTACCCAACCAACTTTACATTTTGCGAAAGACATCTTTTGGCCACAAAACACGCAACCAGAATTTCAGATGTTGCTCATTCTTGCAAACCTTATCGCGAGCGTGAACTTCCCTCAGACAGCCAAAGTGACAGCGGAGTGACAGGGTGGCCATCTGAGGTGACCCCAGAACACGCGCTCCGGTGGGGTGCGGGTCAATTTAACACCCCCAAAGGCTATTTCCAGGATAAGCTGCTAGCAGCGCGGCGCAGCCACACCAAACTTTGTATAGCTGGAGGCAGTCGAATGGCCAAAAGTCAGACCATTGCTTTAGCAAAGATAATCCCCATGGATCGTTCAATATGATGCGACAACGGAGTCATAGGTGAAGTCATATGACTTTGAGTTTCCACAGCTAAAGAATTGACTTATATTACGATTGCCAGGTAAAAACCAAGGTATTTTATGGGAAATCTTGCTTTAAGTGGTTGTCATTAGCAATAATTTCGAAGTCCCGAGTACGACAGCAATAGATCTCTTGGTTTTACGTCATGGAGGTCCGAACAGCACAATGACTTGCAATGACGATCAACCAATTCCTTTGAGGAGCATGCCGCCTGGGCAGTATTCGGCGTCGATCGCAAATTCAAATAACAAAATAATTCCGACGCGTTTATCATTTTCCATTCTGGAGGTCAAGCAAGGTCACCGATCCGATATGAAAGCCAGTGCTATCCCGTTTAGAGGAGGCATCTAGGTTGAAGCTGTCGCATGAGGAGATCTGAGGGCACTATGGACGCCAATCTGGAGTTTGACCGCATTTGACACGTAGGTTGGCAGTTTGACACCTAAGGACCTCAAATTGCCCGCGCCACCGGAGCGCGTCTTATTACACCGGCCACCCTGGAGTGTGTCAAATCCCACTGAAAACCGAACTGAACGGCTGTATAGGACAGCTACCACCCCGCCCCCGCCAACTAGCAGCCAGCAAGTTGCCGGGGGGCGAACTTGAAACGGGGCTCATCCGCCGGTGGGTTGCCGCCGCTCACGATACAGCCGGCGCCTGTGCGTCCAGATACAGCCGGCCCGTGCGAAGACTGGTCCAACAAACCGGCCCCGGTGGAAGCCAGAACTGCGGACCGGTTCTCAAGTTCTCGGACCGGGCATTCCACAGGGGTCACGTGACTCGATAAGTATCCGTAGGCGCGCTGCGACTGGTCGACAGAGTACCAGCACAGCACTGTCTCAATGGGGAGAGTGCAAGGCTGAACGTTTGCCAACTGGGAAGACAGGTAACCCGTCAGGGGCTCGGATGCAGTAGTACATAGCTGCCAAAGAGAAGCCCAGTGGTGCACGCAATGAGCGAAGTTTAATGTCACGAAGAAAACGCGAGACGGCACTAAATTGGTCCAATGAGTTAAGTGCTTATTGCGGTGCGAGACACCTCAGACGGGTTCCAATTTCCTATCGCTGAAGCCATTTGCCGCATTCAGGGTCGCAAGCCATTGCCAAATGTATACCGCCGAGGTATATGTTCGCTAAGGGTCTGTCTTCACAGCGTGTGCGCAAACCACCAAATTATGATGGAGCTCCGGTCCGCGCGCCGTTTGGGCGGCAACAAGAGGTTGCGCCATGTGAACACGAACCATCTATATCAAATATGGGCAATCTACGTCACGATACGCGCGTTTTAAACGCAAACCATCGACATGTTGCAGGGAACGCACCTGAATCTTTAGGTCAAACACGTGACACTAGGAGCGGGAGTGTACCCTAGAATGTCCCGGAACAACACTTCTTTGAGAAGTACGAGTGCCCGGGGCTAGGCTCGTTCTTCGATTCAGTGCGAGTTCGGAGGTGTAATTTTTTGCTAGACCTGATGTGTGCTTAGCGGGTACGCAAAGAGCCTTAAAGTTCAGTGCTTTGAAGCCATTTCCTCTCATAGACCAACAACGGCGTTTTTCAAATTGACATCGGCACGGACGCTTGAAACGGAGCCCTCAGCACTCTCTCACCATGCTGACTCTGTTTTTTTCTACCTTAACATCAAGCGAATGTGTCCCCCGACCGGAGGAGAACAATATATTTTTTTGGAGGGAATGCAGCATTACTTAACAGTGAAAATATTATAAACTTATCGACATGGGTGTCAAACGAACCCTTGCAACGAAAGTAGCCCGATGGTGCACATTTCAATGCGATGTTGTCACACTTGACCTCTCGCCCGACCTGACTTAATGTCGACCTTTCTATCCTTTGTTTGAACTGAACCAAGAAAAATGAAAATAAAATATGTATCCACTAACCAAATACATTCAGTGCCTTTCGCACGTGGAGCTCAAAGCCACGTTGGCAGGTGATTGGATATCACATGCCTGCAGCCTATGGATATAAAATATTTCTTTAAGGCACCAGCGAAAACTAATATTGATGTTGTGCACGCGCTACAATGCAACATCATTGATCCCCCAAGTGCGATTGCTATTTTCGTACGATCTCCGCCAATGACCGTCACGTGCTATCAGCGTTTCAATCGTGTTTTTGCAGAAGCTTTAGAACTCAAATAGATACAGTCCCGCAACTTTGCGTATGCTTTCCATTCATACCGCACCTACATTTTGTGCATAGGTGCCTCGCATGATAGCGCGAGATAAGTAGCGCAGTTTCCTTTTCAGTTGGACAGGCTTCAGCCTATCCCCACTTTGGGCCTCAGCTCTCTTCCGTCTTTGGGAAGAAAGTGAGCAGGACCCGCGGAGGAGCCTGTTTGTGTACATACTCTGGGTGCAGGTGGAACAATTTTTATAATCCTCCATCCCCCAACTTATTTTGCGAAACTACGCCCCTGGCCGGAATATTTTTTTTCTTTACCTACCGTACTCCAGGGACCCGGAACGACACTTTGTACGGCAATTTGGATGAATTTTGCAGTTGAAGGGGACTTTTAAACCAGCATCGTTACTCTTGGAATAATTGCCATTCCAACAGTGTTGGTGCAATTAAGTTCCGATTTGAAACGAAAACGAGCTCTCAGCCGGTCTCAGCCAGGGACGGCCCGCGGTGTCCCCTCTTCTTGCCAGGGTGAGAAACAGGCAAAGCCACTTAGCCCCCGCAGCTGTGTGCACCGTACAGCCCCAATAGTGATGACGATAGCCGGCGCGACAGAAATCCATCCTCTTAACGCTTCCAAGGCTTAGAAGAAGAAAAAAACGCCGGCGCGGAGCAACGCGAAATTTTAAGTTGCTTTTTTGGTATCATCCGTTCAATGAACGGGGATATCTTAAATGCAAAGCAAGTCACTGCGGTAGCCCACATCAGTATGAGGTGGAAGTCCGAAAGTTGGAACCCTGGTAGCTTGTCTAATTATGGACAACTTTCATGAACATTGCTGAAGCGCCCCGTTACGTGTCATATGCGCATTCGTTAGTCTTGTTTAATATTTAAGCCCTCTATGGTCTCATAATTTGCAGCGGAACGGGTTTCAGTAAGTATTCCCTCAGTAGCTGGCCGAACTGGAAAGACACGACTTCAAAGTATTACTCCCGGGTGACGGGGCCCGTATTCTCCGCATCACTGCCAATCAGGCACATGCGTGACACGCTTTATATCTTTCGATTCCTGGAAATTCCTTCAGCGGTTAACTCATTTAAATAAAATGAGCTATTAGCTAAATACCAAACCGTGGCAAATGGTTTTCTTGAAGTTATTTCAGTTCATCTAGCCCCTGTCACTGACCTGAGCTGCAACACCGTCCACAATAGCGGACAATATTTAGAAAAAAATGCGGGGAAATTTTTGGACGGAGCCGAGGGTAGTGTGAAAGGGAGCCCAGCCCACTGTGCCAGGAGCTTTACACCAGGCACTACGCGATTACGCAGGAATTATATCCAAGTTCGCATGATTTTGGAGGTATTTTAAAGATTTCGCGGGCTTTGTGTCGTTTCATTTCCACGGCGTACTGAAAAAAGAAAACTTTAAGGGGTCCCACATGTCCCAACCAGCCCGTCATGGGTTTTCAACCCGCATTTTACATGAAAGCATACTTGAAATGCGCTTTGCTTGAAGCACACTACGTCGTCATGTAACCCGAAAAGATACGGTTTCATTCATTTTTTCACTCTTTTCAAGCTCGGAATATTCTTATTCCGGGTCGCGCAGAAGCTGTGAATACCAGCCACACAGACACACCCCGGCGCAGCACCACCAGCGAGACAAGAGGGAAACGCCCCTTCGCATTTGCCAGTGGGCAGATATAGCCCCTGGTGGCTAATTTGCTACCTTCCCCTGTCCGTTACTCAAAATGTGACGCACCACGCGCGGGAACCCATCCCCAAATTCGTCAACCTTGGTCGTCTTCTCAATATCTGCCTGCCAGTTCAGCCGCACCTGAACACAGCTTCAGCGCGCGACAGAGCATGAAAATTGCCTTCGCCTAATGGTGACGCGCAGCGCATGGACAACGCAGCGGCAGTGCGTTACGTGCTGGCCCTCGCCGCCAGGGACAAATGGATCCAGTCCACGCCGCAATCGATTTTGCTAGCCCAAACTCATCAGGCCGAAGAACGTTTGGCTGCGCTTTAGACACCGCCATAAGCGGCGTTGCTTTGGAACCTGGAAGGAATATGCGAATTCTGTGATCCTCAAGCAGCGCATCGTTGGGATGCTTTATGAAGAGCATAATAGAAGGCCGGCTTTCCTCTCGATTACGATTTTTCCACAAGCAAACATCAACACTTTTGGAACCGACAGTACAGGGCAGAGTGTACCTACGACATAAAAATGCATGCAATATCACCATGCGAAACTTTTGGCACTGCTGCTGGTCTGGATACACTGCACTGAGTGGTTCCGACACGGCGATATTTTGTTTCCGCCCGTATGGAGCGGAAACAAAATATTGTTTCATTCCATTTGGACTGTTTCACTCCAGTCCACGTTCAAAGTGTCGATACTAGATTTTCAGAAAGTCGTGGGTCTCAGCCCCTGCCCCCTCCCCGGTTTCCGAGCCCCCACGCCTCACGGTGGCGCAACCCCAGACACATGTGGGATTTGCATAGCAATGATCATTTTCGAAAACGCCAGTTAGAAGACGCGTAATCTCTTATTAATTTCCCTTTATTCAAGTGTCCTGATGATCTTACACGACTTGGTCCCCCCATCAAAAATTGGTGGCCCCTGGTCATTACGCGTCTCAGTGCCCGGCGAACGCTCAATAAGTGCTGATTTTCTTCCGGCGAGCTTCCACCTCCTGCAGATGCTTTCCACGCTCTACAATTCCAGCAAAGACCTCAATCATTTCCACAACTTCCTCCGAAACATCAGTAGAAACTTTAGTAAACCGCTCAAAATCCCTATCAAGCGGATAGCCGGCGTTGCCTTCCACGATTACTTAAGCGCCAGCTGGCATCGACCTGAAGAGGCTGTAATATCAGCCACGGGGATTCATCCATCTGATGACAATTTCGTGCGATTCTAAACTGACCTGACCAACAAGCACTTCTGATCTGACCAGCTGACGGACGGCGCAGTATCCTCTAAATCCCTCACCACTGGCGTAAACAGCAGCACCGAAGCCAAGGCCGCGTTCTCTTTATCGCTGACACCACCCAAAACCTGACAGAAAACGACCAGCTCAGGCCTCAAATAGGTCACACGACACAGGCCGGCCAACGTTGCTGCCACCACATGCTCGTCCACCGTGCAGCGGCGCAGAGGTTGCCGTGGAGCCTCTGGTCTTTTCTAGGGGCGTCAGTGGGCAGCGCGCCCACGTGGCTGTCTGCACCGGTGTCCGTTGACAGCCCCATGAATGATCTGGAAGCTGCACAAGGACCTGCTGCACCACCGGACGTGACACGTTCGTGGTCGGAGCGGCGGACCAAAAATGCGGCGGCCACCGCAGGGCTCTTTGCTCCAGGACATCGCCTTGCTGTCTGGGAGCGCCAAATAGCACATAGCAGGACCTCAGGGGGAGGAGGGGGAGGGGGGGGGGGGTCTGCACCATCTACACACCCATCGCCAAAGGCAGGCCCTCCATACATTCTTTGCCACTGCACATGCCCACGCATTAATTCCGGAGTCGACCACTAAAACATCTAAATATCGATTAACATATCGCCCGTGTCCCCCATGGAAGTCTTGGTCTCACGTGAAGCAGTCCCCTAAGACCCTTCCTGCCGAGCAACAGGCCTCAAGCCAAATGTGAAGGTCTCCTACCGCCTCGCAGAGTTGACTTAGTTGCGCGCGACGAAGTGGAATAGCCCCCCCCCCCCCCCCCACGCACACACTGAAGCGGAACGGTCGCCAATTCGTCTGTGGATCGTATAGAACATTCACCTCATCTTCCATGGAACATTGTTAAGGTGCCCTGGAGAGGGGTTTTAGGAGAGGGTATTCGAGATTGTCCTGCGAAGTGTCCCCGACTCAGCGTTGTCTCCCAGTCTCTTATGGGTTGGTCTCCTAGTCTACTGCAGAAACCCCCTTCTTTCACCGGCAACGGTCTTCTTTCATGGGGCGCCTAAGTTTTTAAGTCGCCCATGGACCATACTGCTCATCTGCTGTCAATTCCTCCTATTTTCACGGGTTCAAGTCCTCCTGCGCCTGTGAACCAATCTTTCAACGTTCCTTAGGGCAGTCCCCCAACCCTATTCGCCCTTTTTCATAACATTGCCACCACCGACTATTAACAGCCTCCCAATTACAACTTCTTCACGGCCAAATGCCGATCAAGAGACTTCTGTCGACTCTCCTTAACCTTTCTCTATCGAAACTAGGACATGCCCTCCTTGGAGCTCAGCAGGTCACCGAGAATGAGATGCGGCGACCAAAAGGCGCCGAGTCCCGACGGATCGGCAAGCGATGGTCTGCGCACGTTCATTTTCGGCACGGCCCACCTCCAATCAAAGCAGAGATCGACGTGGCATCGTTCTTTTGGCGCGGACAGGACGTTTACTCTACTACACCGTGCCCGTTCAGACAGCTTCGTCGGCGCGACAAGTGCACACATGCACACACACACACACTGCTCGCGCGCGCACCGCACAGGTCACTACAGCGCCGACATCACGCGAACGCGACATGTCGCCGGCGCACAGGGCCGGCCCGCCGACTCGTACAGAGCTAGCGCCGCGTGGAGGCGACAGCTCGCTCGCAGGCGAGCGGACGGCGATCTCCGACGTCGGATACAACGCTCACTTGCCGGTCGTCACAGCAAAATGCCGATATACAAGCTTAACTAGGCAGCCCGCCGAACGCAAGCCAATAAAGTGAACAGCAAAAATGAAACAAAGAAATCCATAAATCACGCTGGAACATCCAGTCAAAACGCAAGCTTCACGTCAACTCGGTTACAGCCTCCATTCGCCAAAGACGCCCCACCGCCTACGTATCCCTGCAAACACGTGTCGTCGACTGGCAGCCCGCCTGCCCCGCTCAGTCCGGCCTTACCAACGCCGACTGCCTCTGTCGCGGTGCGTCGCACCGCTGCCGCCCGCCTTGTGCGCGCCGGCACCCACCTGGCTGTAGTCGAAGCCGCCGCCGCCGCTCCGGCGCCGGCCCTCGCTGCGGTCGCGCTCCCTGGAACGCGAGCGCGAGCGACCGTGGTCGCGCGAGCGGCCCTTCTCGCGCTCCTCTCGCGAGCGCTCCTTCTCGCGCTCGCGCTCCCTGTCGCGGTCGCGCGAGCGTCCCTTCTCGCGGTCCTTGTCGCGCGGGCGCTCCTTCTCGCGCTCCGACGAGCGCCTCTTCTTGGCCCTGACGGCGTGCTTGTCGCGGCGGCGGCGCTCGTCGCGCTCGTCGCTGTCGGAGCGTCGCCGGCGCGCCTCGCCCGACGGCCGACGGTCGCGCTTGCCGGTGCGGCTGGCCGAGTGGTGCCGCTCCTTCTTGTGCCGGTGGCCGGCGCTGTCGCGGCGGCGGCGCTTCTTGCGGTGCTCACGACTGCGGTGCCGCTCGCTACGGCCCTCCTCCGGCTCAGGCGAGCCGACGCTCGACGACCAGCTCGAGAGGCTCGGCTCGTCCGCCTCCGCCTCGTCGGCGGCGACGTCCCGCTCCGGCTCGTCGTCGTCGATGTGCACCAGCTCGGGAGGGGCCGCCGCCGAGGCGGGGGCGCCCGGCGACACCACCATGACCTCGGCGGTCGGGACGGTGGCCGACCCGCGGCCCGGGGTCCCCACCGGGGCGGCGCGGCCCGGCGTGCCGCCGGACGCGCGGCGCCCCTCGTCGTCGGAGATCTCCATGTCGAGCGAGTGGTGGTCGTCGTCGCCGGCCAGGTCGGTCAGCGGCGGCCGGTAGTCCTCGTCTCCGCGCCGCCGGTAATCCCTGTCCGTCACCTGCGAGATGAAGTCGTCCACACTGCGATCCCACAGCCGGTGGTCCGAGTCGGCCACCGACGGCTGCCGCAGGTCCGAGTCGGCTGACGGCACGGCGGCGGCGGCGACGGCAGCGGCGGTGGGCGGCGGCACCGGTAGCGGCGGCGGCAGCACGCGGTGGTCCGTGTCCGTGCTGAAAGGCAGCCGGCTCTCCTCCACCGCCTTGAACGCTGGGGGGAGGTCAATCTGCGAGTTATACGCGCTGTTACCTTTCTCGTACTGGGGCGGCGAGCAGGGCGCGTCGGGCGGCTCCTCCCAGGAGCGCGCGCGCTCTGGCGGCGGCACCGGCGGCGGCAAGCTCCACAGTCCGGCGCCGGCCGGCGGCTGGGAGGCGCCGGGCAGCGCCGGCGGCGGCCGCGTCAGGTCCAGGCCTGGAATCTGCACGACAGACGCGGCCGGCGGCGGCGGCTGGCTGGTGAACGTCCGCGCCGGCTCCGGTGCCGCGCTCGCCTGCAGCTTCTGCCCGATCAGCCGCATGAAGTCGGACAGCTGGCCACCGGACGGGCCCGCCTCGTAGTCGTCCTCCTGCGGCGCAGGGCGTGGCCGTCATACCCCGGCTTCAGACACAGGGATTGACGCGGCTGGAACACCGGTCACTCGCAGCGTGTATGCAGCGCGCTTTTGCATACAACATTGGCATGCTTCATAACGCATGTAAGACACGCAACACAAACACAAATCAGACAATTGGATACACTCCAAAGTCAAGAGCACAGCAGCCTTCATCCAGCGGTGCGACGAATCGTCTGCCGTATACGCTGCCCACGCGGCAGCGACCCAGGCCGAGACCGGCCGGACACCGGCGCACTCACATAGTCGTGATCGTCCTCGAGCGGCGTGTCGCGCGCCGACACGGTGCCGCCCTGCTGCACACCCGTCACCACCGTGATGCTGGAGCCTGACTCGGCGGGCAGCGCCGGCGCCGGCGGCAGCGGCGGCGGCGGCGGCGGCGTGTCGCGGCCCGGCAGCAGCGTCGCCAGCGGGCTGCGGCTCGGGAAGAGGTCGGCGGCCAGCGCGGCCGGGAACGGCTCGCCGCCGGCCGCCGCCAGGCCCAGGAAGCTGCCGGCCGCGCCGTCGGCCGCCGCCGCCAGGCCGGCCAGGCCGGACGGGGCGCCGTTCTCCGGCGCGCCTGTCGACTGACGACGCGCGCCGGCCGGCCGGCGTCAGAGGACCAGTCGGGGGTGGGGGCGGTCCGGGGCGGCCCGGTGACCGGCCGAGACCAGGCGTGGCACGGACCGGCTGGTGCCAGGCGAGGGCGCAAGGGGGCGTGGAGCGGACAGCCGAGCTATGAGCGGGGGCGGGCGATACGACTCGAGACACAGGCTGTCGTCAACTTTCAACGACGGAGGGTTATGGTCTGAATGGCCGAATTCACACCAGTAACAGTCATCCTGTGATTCGCACACGAGCAGCGATCGAACAGCGCACGAGGGAGCTGGACAGATGACGGGCGACGGGACCCGGCTATCAGCCCCACCATCCCAGCCGTGGTGCTGCCAAGCCGTTCCACTCTCCAGGTACGATCGGTGGAGCCGAGGACGAGTAAAGCTAACTTTCGACGGCTACGCGGAAGCAGGCCTTCGAACATTGCCTCACCCCGTGCCCAATATCGACGATCATTCCAGGAGCGGCAGGCTACGTGTGAGAGCTGGCGTACTTACTCCGGCAGGCAGCGGCGGGTCCGCGCGACCACGTGAGCCAGCTGACGCGCAGACAGCGAGCTGGGCGTCCCTGATGCCGCCGCGGCCATGGCAAACGGACACCAGAGAGCCGGGGAGAGCACCAGACGTGCAGCGACCGGGCTGACAGGGACCGCCGACGTACCGGCGCAGGCAAGGCCGGGAACAGGAGACGGCCACGACCAGGCGACGGCCACGGTCGGGGTCCGGTGCTGACAGCGGCCGAGCGGAGGCGCCGCGTCACCCGGCAGCGCTCTCACCTTGGGACTGTTGGACGTGTTGCCGGACGTCCAGCTGCCGAGAAGACGCTCGATCTCCGACCGCGGGTCCGTCTTGTCGCTGCTCCCGGCTGAATGCACACACACAGCAGCCGCTGTACACACGGACGCGCTCCACACACCGCCCAACGCATCTCTCATCGACGCTTGGAGACGGTCCGACGACTGGCACGTGACTGTACAATCTTGGCCCCTGTAGTGGAGTCAGGCTTCCCAAAAGCAGCAAGTAAATGTGTGCCGAGCCCAACCATGCAAACGGACCAGTCCATGATTCGTCCTCCACGCGGTGGAAACAAATGTCTCGGCTGCACGTGATGGGACCCTGTGACCTCTCGACAGACTGTGCGAACCAACAACAAAGCACAGTACAATGTCATGCACTCAAAAAAGAAGCGCAGTTTTCATCGCGGTCTCTCCGGATCCACAATTCAGGGAACAATCACCATCGCTTTGCAATAGAAGAAAATAACTACAAAACCGTTACAAGACTTCCAAATTACAAAACGGTTCAAAAAAGAACGCGACTAACAGTGACCGTGGAGTGTCCCAAACATTGAAGATCACGATATTAAAGCCAAAAGACGGAACGCCAAAGTGCAATAACTGCGCGAACACACTTGTTTTTATTCCTACCAGGTTTCTCAATCCAGTACATGCACCAAAAACTCAAAGGTATCACTGCAAGACAGTGAAAATTATCCACGAAGGTCATCCAGCACGTCAACTGAACTACCAGACATGGTGATGTCAACTAAGTATTAATAAACATTGGTCTAAACATCAACACGTTCAGGTCATCCCATGACAAAATACGGTCAAAGAAATGTTATGTACGACGTGTACGCCAGAACACAAGCAGCCCAGCCCAAGCACGGGCTGCCTTCGAGGCGCATCGCCAGGGAGAGGGAGCCGGACGGGTGCTCCCCTGGGTCCGCCACCCCAGCTGCCGACCACACCCCTGTGACTAGAGTTTGTGCAGGACCGGCCCGGTCCCGGGCGGTGTAGGGGACGTCGGTGACCTGACCTGACATGACTTAAGGTCAGCGGAGACCGTACCGTCGTCGGGCAGCTGCAGACCGTCGTCCGAGTTGGTCGGCGAGGGCGCGTTGATGTCTGGCGACGGCACCGGCGACACGTCCGGGAGGTCGGGCAGCCCCTCCTCCACCTTCTTCTTCATCTCCCGCACCCGCTTGCTGAAGTTCTTGTATGCCTGCGCGTAGAAGGACTGCACTGCACCGAGCAGACACGTCCAGTCCCGGTGCCCCAGTCCACCGGGGTGACATGGCGCGGCTTCAAGCGGGCAACGGACTTCCCCTCCCCTCCACGAATGGAGAACAGCGAATAACAGTTTAACAACTATAATACCATATCAAAAACAGCATGTCAACACATTTCCAAATAGCCATCAATCTCGAAACATCAGGCACCGTCGTGATCTAACAAATAGCAAGCGAAACGTTCTAATCCAAAACTAATCAAGCCCCGGGGGCCTACCAAGCACATGTCGCCGTCCACGCCGCCGGACCAAAACATGGCGACGGACAGGCGCAGCTGGCGACGTAGCGTCTCCTCGCGCTCGCCGGCGCCCAGCCGCCCGGCCCGCGTGCTGCCGCCACCGCCGCCCGACCACGTACCACGGCCACCACCTTGGCGTCGTTGCGCTGCGTCTCGTAGTAGATCTCGCTGCGCTCCAGCTGCTCGATGAGCTCGGCGCGCTGTTGGATCTCGCGGTCCAGCGCCGACACGTACCGCTCCACGGCGCGGATGCCCTCCTCCAGCTCGCTGACGAACAGCTTCGACTGCGAACGCGCTGCCGACGGTAGGCGTGGCGATCAGCGGGCGGGTGAGGACGGCTGGAGGGGACGACGGGCTGTGGGGGAGCCGGCACTGTGGGGCTGTCGGGGCCCAGGGGCCGTAGGACTGCCAGGGGTCCAATGGCTGTGGGACTGTCGGGGACCAGGGGCTGTAGGACTGCCAGGGGTCCAATGGCTGTAGGACTGTCGGGGACCAGGGGCTGTAGGACTGCCAGGGGCTCAGGGGCTGTAGGACTGTCAGGGGCCAGGGGTTGTGGGGCTGCCGCGGACCAGGGGCTGTAGAACTGTCGGAGACGAAGGGTTGTAGGACTGCCGGGGGCCCGGGGGGTGTAGCGCTGTCGGGGTCCGAAACCGCAGGACGGTCCGGGGGCCCAGGGGCTGTAAAACTGTCGGGGACCGGGGGCTGTGGGACTGTAAGGGGCCCAAGGGCTGTACGTCTGTCAGGACACCAATGGTTGTGGGACTGCCGCGGACCAGGGCTATAGGACCGCCAGGGGCCCAGGGCTGCGGGCCTGTCGGGGACCACGGCGAGTGCGGAGAGCCTTCGGCAGGCCCACAGCGTTGCCAGGGAGACGCGCAGCGATGGTGATGGACAGAGAGACGCGACAGGCCGTTCGCGCCACAGCTAACCCACCAACGGTCGACGGCCAGTCCACTACAAGCCACCACAACACGTCCCACTGTCCGCCCCGTCCGGCGTGCGCCCTTCCCACGCGCTCGACGGAGGGGCCCCACCCGACACCGGAGCGGCCCTGCTCGGCGCGGCCGACTGCGCCACTCACACTTGACATTGGCTCGCAGCTCCTCGATGGCCGTGTCCGAGACGTGGAACTCGCCGTCGTTGATGGCCTTGAGTCGTTTGTCCGTCTCCTTCTCGGTCTCGTCCACCTCCCGCACGTGCTTGATCAGGTCGCTGGTCTGCAACAGGGCACGCGGGAGGGTGAAGGCACACCCAGGTCCTCGGGTCCGCAGTGAGACGGCGGGATACGCGGACGGGTGAAGGCACACCAAGTCCCCGGGCCGCAGTAACGGCGGGGGACGCGGGCGGGTGAAGGCACACCAAGTCCCCGGGCCGCAGTAACGGCGGGGGACGCGGGCGGGTGAAGGCACACCCAGGCGCTCGGGCCCTCAGTGACGGCGGGGCACGCGGGCGGGTGAAGGCACACCAGGTCCCCGGGCTCGCGGTGACGGCGGGGACGCGGGCGGCTGAAGGCACACCAGGTCCCCGGGCCGCAGTGACGGCTGCCGATGTTCAGCACATACAAGGCCCGTTACCACGGCAGCACACCGCCGCACACTGGCGCCTGGCTCTGATACCCGAGGAAAACGAAACTGGTGATGGGATGGCACGCTTGACTTGATACCTGTTGTGCCGCCTAGCATCTGGCGCATCATTAGGGTTTGCTGCTGGATGATGTTTGACGGTAAATCGCATTAAACTTAAAAAGTAAAACAGCCTAGGAATGAATTGAAACACCTTGGCTCCCGATTACCGGCCGCCATTGTGACAACAGTACACACAGTACCAACCCCACCCCTCGACAACACAACCCCAGCCGCGCACACTGCCGACTTGGCTACACACGGCGCACACTGCCGACTTGGCTACACAGGGATACACACGGCGAGTATCCCTCGCGTAGTGGCCAACGAGAGAAGGCTACAATACGGGAGACTGCACTTTCTTTTTAAGCGTGAATAGCTCCAAAGACGCCTGGTACCTCTTAACCCTCTGAAGTAACAAGCTCCCAAAGGTACAGAGTTCGAATGACGTGTCTTTCATCCTATCCCAAGCAGCAAGGCATATCAATGAGAGTTACACACGCCGCCGTTCACCGTACTCCGCCTGCACCACCGTCCCAGACCAACAGTTCCACATTCGAGCGGGCCCGTGGCCGCTGCTACGACCGCCCAGGAGCCGCGTACCCTGAAGTCGGAGAGGATCTGGGCGTTCTCCTTGGTGTCCGCCTTGCTGACGTTGCTAACGACGTTGGTGAGCGTGGCGATGAACTCCTGCGGGAAGATGCCGCGGTCGTCCCAGATCTTCAGGATGCGCGTGATAGCCGGCCGAAGCTTCTCGTCCCTGGAGACGGCACAGGGGTCAGCACAATCCAATCAGCGTCGGCAGCTGAACAGGTCAGGTCAGAACACATCACAAGCCAATCGGCTAACGCAGCGGTGCCAACTGATAGGGCCAGACTGAGCAAAGATTGGGGTCAGGACATACCAAACAGGGTTAGTTAACACAGCACAGATCGCTGATGCCTACTAAACCCTCCAACACCAAGACCCAGAACAGTCAGTCCGTATAAAACGCAGAGCCAGCCGATACGAACAAGAAGTTCACTCGGCACACAGGGAGACCCAACAGCCGGCACACCCAACAGCGTCAGTTGACACGAAGACAAGATTCGCCCGACACCTACACCACAGCCTGTCGGCAAACCGGGCAGGGCCAGCCGGCACGAACACCAGACTCTGTCCACGCCCACAACACTCAGGCGGAACACATAGCAGCTCCACACACGAACTCTGAGTCAGTTGGTTCACAGTGTGGGGGCGGTCGACACACAGAGAGCACAGTCCGTAAACATGCAGAGCACGACTGCTTGACACAGCAAAGGCCCGATGGCCCCAGCCACGCCCCACGACACGTGACCTCGGCAGACCGAGCTCCAGCCCCAGTCCGGCCGACACGTGACCTCGGCAGACCGAGCTCCAGCCCCAGGCCAGACGACACGTGACCTCGGCAGACCGAGCTCCAGCCCCAGGCCAGGCGACACGTGACCTCAGCAGACCGAGCTCCGGCCCCAGGCCAGACGACACGTGACCTCGATAGACCGAGCTCCAGCCCCCGGCCAGTCGACACGTGACCGCACGAGCTCCAGCCCCAGTCCAGTCGACAAATGACAACACGAGCTTCATCCCCAGTCCAGTCGACAGGTGACCTCGACAGACCGAGCTCCAGCCCCAGACCAGACGACACGTGACCTCGGCAGACCCAGCTCCAGCCCCAGACCAGACGACACGTGACCTCGGCAGACCGAGCTCCGGTCCCAGTCCAGTCGACGTGACCTCGGCAGACCGAACTCCAGCCCCAGACCAGACGACACGTGACCTCGGCAGACCCAGCTCCAGCCCCAGTCCAGTCGACACGTGACCACACGAGCTTCAGCCTCAGTCCAGTCGCCCTGACCTGACGAGCGGCATGGCGCCCTCCAGCACCGTCTGGAAGGACGGCACAAAGTCCAGGCTCTTCCGCTTGCTGTACTGGATGACATCGTTGGCCAGGTAGAACAGCGGCAGCCGCTGCTGCACTTTGGCTGCAGGCAGAGGCACGGCGTGTTAGCAGGATGGCGAAGATAAGGCATGCAAACGCTATGACAAGCGCTTTATGAATGCAAACGCTGACGGCCGCCACCGCCGCCAGCGCGCGCCGGAGGGCACAGGACAAGAGGCGGGGGAGAGCGCCTGTTTCCCGCGTCATCGGCCGCCTGCTTAACACTGACGGCCGCCACCGCCGCCAGCGCGCGCCGGAGGGCACAGGACAAGAGGCGGGGGAGAGCGCCTGTTTCCCGCGTCATCGGCCGACTGCTTAACACTGACGGCCGCCACTGCAGACAGCGCGCGCCGGAGGGCACAGGACAAGAGGCGGGGGAGAGCGCCTGTTTCCCGCGTCATCGGCCGACTGCTTAACACTGACGGCCGCCACTGCAGACAGCGCGCGCCGGAGGGCACAGGACAAGAGGCGGGGGAGAGCGCCTGTTTCCCGCGTCATCGGCCGACTGCTTAACACTGACGGCCGCCACTGCAGACAGCGCGCGCCGGAGGGCACAGAACAAGAGGCGGGGGATAGCGCCTGTTTCCCGCGTCATCGGCCGCCTGCTTCCGGTTCTCAACACGGAACCGCCCAGACGGACGCAAGGAAAGTAAGTCAAACTACTTGGATCAGCCTAACCGTTAAAAAAAGGCTTACGGTTTCTTGTTGCGTACCTCAGAACATACCAATCTCATCTAATTTTTTTTTTTTTGGGGGGGGGGGGTTAGTTAGACTCGTAGGTATTTTCGATCTCAGTGAAATTACTAATTGCAGGACTTTGTTTTCGACTCCTCTGACGAGGCTGCTGAGACTGCACGCACTTAATGAGACACTATAACCTTATCGCAAGGAGATAATTAAGTATCAAGGTCAATAATATGCTTGCAGGTGCAGGTGAGTTCGGACGCGATTAGGTCCTGTTTTTAAACACGTCGTTACAACGGGTGAGTACCTTGATTTTGGACAAAGGATGCGCGTACGGTATGACGCGTGCTCTTGATGTGGCACCGTGATCTTTGGCACGTGCAAAGACACATTCCTAGCCGGCAAGTTGTGTAAACATTTACCCTTAACCTCATTCTGTCGGCAGAGTGGCATACCTATACTACCACAAATTCGTCGATCGGATATGGCACAGGACCGCCTTTTACGAGCTGGAGCAATGCCACCGCTTCAACCCCTTCGGCTTTAACCAACTCATTTTTGGGGCCTTATAACGAAGAAAAGTGAGAAATAGTTACGACCTGTCTTACCAAGATTTCTAGCCCATCTTAATACACACATTCAATTCATATACACACTGAATGCACTTATCATAAATCTGTAGCTCGAGGCGTTGCCGACAACATGAAGTGAACAAACAAAATCCATACCAACCGCACTACCCACGAGCCACTTCAACTTACTTTAATTTCAAAACGACCAAAAGGGAGCTCAGAACAAAAATGAGGCAGATATCGGGGTCTTTTATTAGATTCAACTACACAGCTGTCCGTTAAATTCCTTTTTGGTTTGCGATATAAATGCGCAAAATGATGCAGAAAAAAATATAGACTTTCACGTTTGTCCTGTATTAATGACCAGAGCTGACAGATATTGCGTTCTATGGTTATTACGCGTGCTTAGTTGTTGCTATCATAAATAACCAAATAAACATGCACACACACACACATTATATATATATATATATATATATATATATATATATATATATATAACGAATAGTAGTTAACCAGCTGGAGTCCTGGCCCGGCAGGGAGATAGCGTGACCGCCAAGGGTCCTAAGCGAACAATGGTTCAACGGTTGCAACACCACTATTTAGATGCATAAACAATGCGAGCAGAATATGTTTTTATTGTTTATGCAATATCGTGACCATAGTCATGATCCATTCAGGTCTACACGGTGGACGTGTTCGTCTGCGAACTCGTCCAGCAGCTTGTGCGCGGCCATGATTGTGTTGAAAGACGTAACTACAGCTCAAATTCCCCACGCATATCTCTGCAGCCTGTGTCAAAAGTATGCGGTTAACCTTTTTTAGGCGAAGTGCCCATTATGAATTCCATCGATTCACTATGACTATAGCTTTATGGTCTAGAAATTTTTCTTTTTCGGCCAGCGAATGCCAGTCTAAAGCCTCTGGGGAATCAAAGTGTAAAACCGTTGAACGATGTCGTGCCCAACAGTGGCGTTGGACACATTACTTCAACAAAAAGTAGTAAAGCAGTTCACATGCCTCCCCCGCCCCGAAAACACCGACGAAAGCAGCAAAGTGTACTTGAAAGACAAGGCGGGAAAAACTAGACCAACAATGAATGCGCTGTTTGATGTTATGCATAATTAGCCAGCTCAAAACTTCGTAACTGCGAAGCTGAACTTTCCAATAAAAACGAGTTTCAAGCAGAAACGTTCAATAAAGCAATGCAACATGCTTTCCCAACAGGATCCGAACACAGCGCGATGCACTGATGACTAGTTTGGCTCCCGTCCAATTCGACCTGACAGGGCCGAATTCGACATCGTATAAGGTCATCACATCGCCCAACAATTATTGCATGACTATACTGCGACAGTGGTATGAGCCTTACTCCTTGGAGAAAACCAGGAGGATGGAGATATAATTGGGTTGACATTTCAGCAACATGCCTTTATCGAAACAATCGCATAAGACTTCTGCTATTGTTTCGATAAAGCCATGATGCCGAAATGTCAAACCAACTATATCTCCGTTCTCCCGTCTTTTCCGAGGAATAAGGCTAATACTACTGTCTTATCTATGTGAATAATATTCCCCGCTAATGCACTGAACAACTTACATGACTTAACTAATACTACCTAGCAGAACTAGCATTTGTCTTCCGTCAGCCGTGGACCCGTCACACCGCAAGCGAGCGTTCCTTAACCGTTACAGTGAGCCTACAAGCGCATTAGGCGAATGCTTTGATTTCGCCAGGAGGTAACTAAAAACGATACTGTTTTTTTCAGTTCTCTCATTTGATTTCTTCGTTTTCGTTCCGTTTTCTTGTTAGCGGATACACCAAGTCCTTTGCTGGCAGCATAAGCCTAAACGACTGCTGCCTGACGTGTGCAATTCACGATCATTATAGAAGGTCCTAGCGCTCATACAGTGGAGAATCTCCCGCTAAGTGACAGCTACCATTACGGAGCAAATGAGCCTATCTAGGAATATTTGCTATACATCCTAGAATGCCACCCAGGTTCTCGAGTCAAGCATGGGACTGAATGACATAACCGTGATAGTGCCTTGGAAGGTGGAACCTGGCGCGGCGATCACTAAGTAGCACAGCATTGATCAAATATGCCATATTCAAGGTAAAAAAGCGGTCATTCTCACATCTGCCAACTGCCTATGTTTGCAACACATTTTCATGTAACACTCACTTATTTCCAGGAATAGTTATGAGCCGTTTTTCAACCCAATACTTTAGTCAGAAGTATTTAACATATTATATAGATTATACGACTATACACATTATATACATCATAAGTACTGTACAAATCCCAATGCCAAAGTTCATGGCTGGAAACGGGCCAATTCACCGCATTTTTATTTATTATCATTGATACAATAAGCGACAAGACACGTCGGCCAAAGTGGAAACTTCTGTCCGAAGCGTTCAGGTCGCGCAGACGGCCTAGGTTTCGCCCTGAGAACCTGGCCGCGCGAAAGCGGCCGACCAGGACCAAAGCTGTGAGTCCGGAAAGCCCCGCTGCCCTGCCCGCAGACTGCAAAGACAGTGCTGTAAGCATGACCTAAACGTGCTGCAGCGTTTGCGGTAAAAAAAGTAGAGCATGTCAAGCACATCATAAGATCGAGCAGTGAAGCAATCAGCCAACGCCGAAACACTGTGCTCGCTCTCCCCAGGGACGCCACGGTACACGGCTTGTATGACAATCCTGGCTCAAAATGGCGTCCGATGGAGCATGATCTCACGTGCCATAGCGCCTGTAATATGCGCTTCTCTTGCCGCAACGTTTTTTTTCTTACTGAGTACACCCTGCCGTGATTTCACAAACAAATAATGCAGCCAACCAACGTATTACCCTAGTACCAGAACCACATTTTTCATTTCCGTTTTGTGTCAACAAACGGAACACGAACGACATCCATTGACAAAGCACTAAGTGTCACATAACAAAGTTTATTTGAACAAAACGGCGGAGCATGAGACTGAGAATCACTGTTTGTAGACTTAGGCTAGAGAATGAGCGAGACGCGATGTCACAGCACCAAAACATGACTAAAACACCTTGAAATGTCGACATCACACCGGCGTGAAACTTGGGAAAACACTATCGCCAGAGACAAGTCCACAGAGACGAACACAACGGAGAAGATGCAGCTGATTGAAGAACAAGCAGCGGCTGGCGGATTGGAGAATAGGCCAGGACAACAGATTGGAGAACAAGAGAACAGGAGGACAGCGGATTGGAGGACAGGACAAAAGAACAGGAGAGCAAGAGGACAACGGATTGAAGGACAAGAGGACAAGAGGATAGGAGGACAGCAGATTGGAGGACAGGGGGACAAGTGCAAGCTGCGACCGCGCGGGCATCAGGCATCGCCGGCGACTCGAAGCGCCTTTTACCATTAAACTGGTTGGTGCAACTGAAGCTGCCGAGATTCAGTCCGGGGTCGCCGGCCACATGCGCTTGCCGACAGCAGGGAGTTGAGCCCGGTGACGTAAGCATATACCAGCCACAGCTGCTGGTCTTGGGATGTTATGTGACTGCGCGTTGCAGTGGGTATAACAAAGCCATAACGCAGCTGTCCATCTGCCGCACTGTGGCCACGGAGTGCGTCGTCTGGATTGCGAGGCAACCACAGTTGACTCATTACGTCCCCAGGACCTCCACAGCGTCTGCTTCATCCGCGTCCTTTTGCAGGACGCTCCCCTATCCCAATGCCCGTAACGTGATGGCCGCGGAGCAGCAACGCAGCCAGTACTATGTGCCGGTGAGTGTTGGCGCTATACGGGCAATACAGGTTAGTTCTAGCCACGGGTAATTCAGAGCCTTCTGCATCCTCACCAAACATTCCATCGACATGTGAGCCACAGCTCGCCCGCCTGGCTTTCACAAATGTCTTTCACATTCCTTTTTTTCTCTGTTTCCTCCGGGTCGTTCCGCGGCCCACCGGGTTCACGCAATCCAGCACAACGAGGTTTCACCCCCCGCCGCACAAGGGAATGGTTTTCGGAAGTAGAGTCAATATATATATATATATATATATATATATATATATATATATATATATATATATATATTGCATTCAGTATGCCTCAAATTGTGACCAATCCGACATTCACGTCACGAACATTGGACACGAAAGCAAAAACACACGCATATCACACAAGCTGGTAAAAGTGGTGGATTCACCTCGATCGCATGTGAACACCAGGCTGTTCATATAAGCCAGGGTATATGGACTACCCATGAGACCGACACGCGAGTGGCTCGGGAAAAATCACCGGCGTATAAGCTCAGTGTCCACTCGCGGGAGCCGCAGCACGCCGCCAGCTGTCGCACGACGACCGGCCCGGGGGCAGCTCGGGGCACCTCGAGGTCATCCATCTGTGCCACGCCCCGAGAGCACGGGTGTCGGACAGAATGTTTCGTATCATCAGCATATACCACTCGGTGATCATAAAAGCTGTTTTAGGTCAACCCAGCTCAAGCAGCGCGGGGGACACGTGATCGTGAACATCTCGGCTGCGGACTACAGAACCCAGCTGAAGCAGCGTGGGAGACACTTGATCGTGAACATCTCCGCTGCGGATTACGGAACCCAGCTGAAGCAACGCGGGGAACACGTGATCGTGAACATCTCCGCTGCAGACTACAGAACCTAGCTCAAGCAGCGCGGGAGACACGTGATCGTGAACATCTAGGCTGCCGGCTACACAACCCAGCTCAAGCAACGCGGGGAGCACGTGATCGTGAGCATCTCGGCCGCGGACTACATGCGCGCCCAAGTTCAAAGCTTTTTGAGCCCTTTGTTTCTATGCAGCAGCCACCGCAGCCCACACGGTCACGTAATATCGAAAATGGGGGGGGGGGGGGGGGGGCATCAGCACCTCTACCATCCTTTCCTCAGCCTCTTGCACTACGCAGCGGAGCACCCGGGAAAGTGCCGTCAGAATGCAGTAGAAGCGACGAACGTGACTGAGACGTGGTTTTCCCAGCTACGGTTGGAGTCCATGTTGACATCCATGACTTTGATGCACGATAAAGATTTGATTTCGTTGTAGTCAAGTGATGCCGTTAGCTGCTAATCAGTCTTAAGTTGCTGAGGCTTGATCATAGTCAATTCTGTTCTACACGGCTCTGAGAAAACCGCTCAAGGGTTATGGTCGAGCTACTCAAACACGAGTTGAATTCAAAAATGTTTGCGGGCATGTCAGTGTCAAGAAAGCGGACATCATCGGCGTACACGACAGTCATCCCGCAGGCCAATGTTTTGTGACATCATTTGTGAAGATGAAGCACAAGACTGGCCCCGTATGGAGCCTGGGATCACACCGTGCGTGAAATCCGGACAGTCGGTTCCGTCCCGCGCTGACTAGATGCGGCCTGGGGCCAGGCACTCAATCATTTGACATTAATGAACAGCTTGACGGGACTTGACAGGACTATTGGGACAACGCCTTTCAAACAATAGTTTGTCATGCACAGGATTTTTAAACAAAATTGCAGTTCCTCCGCTGTTGGACGTTTTACGGGAATGATAACCTTTGCCATATCAACGCACATTGAAAAATGGGATGCTGTGTGCAATCACGTGAGTATCTGGCAGAAATATTATGTTAAACCTAGAATTCCTCGGAAAGTTAATTACGTCTCGTCTCTTATGCTGCCCGCCAGGCCGCGGCAGTTCAAAGACATGAACCTGAGCTCAGACATGACTTGAACGGTTTCCTATCAACAATAAATTGGTGCAACGGTGCAAGTACGCGCACGCACAGACAGGTGCGTTCGTGCGTTCGTGCATGCGTGCGTGCGTGCGTTGTGTATGCTGGAAAAGCAGGACAACCTTACTAAATGCCAACTGCACAAGGCTTAACAACGACCAGTTGTTCCTATACAAGACAAACAGCGGTGAGCCTGTGAGGTACCTAGACACATACGCCAATTACAAGACCATTTTTTCATCCTAAAAAACGAACACAAACAACATAAACGGATATCAGCACGACCCGGCCTAACAGTGGTCTGAGCGGCAGCAGCCCGCGGCCCAGAGCGATTAGGTTCCAAAAACGGAAAACTCTACCGGTGGAACAACCGAAAAAAACACACTATATACTTGTTACTAGTCCGAGGTCAACTAGTCAATATTGACTAACGATATTCAAGGAGCGTCCGTAGGGGTGGAAACAGAGTACGTTCTGATTCAGAAAACGCAAAAGCCGCCTACATCTTAAACAATACAGATCACAAAAACACTTTCACTTGAAAAATACTCCATCTCGACGCTTTAGTTAGATTGCCGCCAATACGACTCACGCAAAATACAGGGAATTAGTTTGGCGTTTTGCAATGTTTTATTTTGTTTATTTTTCTCATTCGGTAAGGACTCGAGTTTTACTTACATCCGACACTAACCGGCGGTTTTACTGGTTTCATCTGCGAGACAAATTCCGACAGGAAGTCCGGAGGGCGAAGGAGCCTCGCCAGCCAGCGGCTCAGCGGGCAGCTGCTTGGCAGACAGCTGCCCGGCTGACCGCTCCGCCTCCCTCGATGCCTCAACCGCAAGTCCCGTTGCAGATGACGCCCCAGCAGGGGGCCCAGCAGTTGAAGACTCTCCCGCACGTAGCTCGGATGCAGTCGCCGCCTCAGCCGGCAGCGCCGCGCCGTACGGCGGCCCAGCGGGCCGCTCCATGGCGGCCCCCGGCGTGGCAGCCGAGCGCTCCCAAGCGGACCGCCCGCGGGCGAACGGCTGCCGACCGGCCGCCGGCCGGGCGCCTGGCCCCCGAGCGCAGGGGACGCCAGTGGTCGCAGGGCGGGCCGCCGCAGGGGCAGATGGTGCAGAGGCGGGCACGGGCCCAGCTGAACGTAGGGCAGGCGGTGCACCCCTCATGACCAGTCCAAGCTACTGTTGTGAGAAGACTCTCGTTGGCGGAGAGTCCCTGCCCATCTTGAAACAAGGAATGCCCTGTTTGGTGTATACGGTCCAGATTCGTTCCTTTTTCTTACGCAGGTGGACCTTGCTGAAAATTTATCGCTCTGATTTCGTGAGGGACTCATTCACGAACAACGTATCGTCTGGGTCCTGCCGTCTCAGCCTCAGTTTCGTGCGATCTACGTTGATAACGTTTCGAAGATGTTTATCCCTGAAGGCGCACATGACAGAGCTGTCATTCTGCAGGCGATGCACTGCTGAGAAGTCCGCATTTGTGACGATCTTTCCGGGAAAGCTCTCATTTATCAGCTTGATCAGGACAGCTGCTATGTCTTCGCCGTCCCCGCGTTTTCCGATTTGTTTGCTCCAAAAAATCAAGTTTGCAGACCGACTCTGCCGCTCTAACTCCTCTGCTTGTTCTTCCAAGCATTCCATTGTCTCATGGCACGACTGCAGCTTTGCTTCCAGCTTTTCGATATGCTAGTCTCGGGTAAAGATTTCGCCTTGCATTTGGCCCGACTTGTTTTCGTAAGCCGACAGCCTTTTGTCGATTTCTTCCCAGTGTTGGGTTTGCTCTCTCAATGGATGACACAATCGATGCTTTTATGTCAGCAAGCATGTCTCCATCTTCGAAACTGGCATTTTCCTTGTGTTTTGGTGACACCATTCTTTGGCGTTTGTCGTCCATTGCCCTTATCATTTCACCAACTGACCGCTGTCGGTTTTTTCGCGGTAAAGATCAGATGCAGGGCAGGCCCTTCTTCGTTATCTGCCGAAAGGAATGCTGACTCGCTGGCTGACCTTACGTCAGGCACAGATGCAACAATCTGGCTTCGGCTTTACTCTGAGTCACCACTTGCTATCGCAGAGACGCTCCGAGACCACGGGCCGCTCCCCTCACGAAGTTAAACGCACCGCATCAACAGCTGATGAGCGACGCGGAGTGGGCCCGTAGGCACAACCGCACCGGCTGGGGTCAAGGCTCCGGCTGCTTTTACGACGCACTCAGCTGCTGAGACTATATGGCGTCGCCTGCTTCTCACCCTGGCAGGAAGGGCGGGCACCGCGGGGAATCAAACCCCGTACCTCTGGTTTCCCAGATGCGCAGTGGTTAAAGCAGACGCGTTTGCCACTACACTACCGGCGCCTGATTTTGAATTTTTGAGCGTGTACTTGGGAATATTGGTTGGGTGAAGTCAGCACCTTTAAGGTCACTATCCTAAAAGTCCCGTGACTCTTGAGGGTCGGGCAAGACTGAGGACGGCTCTTCCAGCCACCCATCTTCTCATGCGTGCGCGATTCGTGTCCATCCGTGGGTGGCCGCGCCGCGACTCCAAACCGTGTCGTCGCCGTGTTTCCGCTGTGTTCGCTTCCGTGTGTATAAGCGCTGTGTGCGTTCAGTTAAAAACAGAAGGAATGTTTGCATCACGCCCATTAAATGCATCACGACCATCATAGTTTTCGAATAACTGTTTTCACCGTGTCCTTAAGGACACGCAGACAAGAGCAGCGCATGTAAAATTCCAAACACAGGATGAATACGGAAAAATCCAAGTGAAAACCAGCATATTACATTTGCAGAAAAACAAATTTCACTGAGCGATCACATAAATGGAAGAACAACACACCTCTCACTGACTGGATCACTACTGGAGGGAACGCATTTCCAGGCTTAATCGCATTAGCCTGCACTCCAAAGCCAGTTATCGGCGGATGGGAATACCTTCCGCGGCTGGCATCGCAGTGGTCGCTGTGGATGGCTTTCCTGGTTTCGCAAATGCCTGCTGACATCCGCAACCATAAGCGCAGAGGAAAGAACTTCAGCGCTAGTGTTCTGCATAAGTGGCAGTGTTGGAATTCTAGAAGTTTTTCACGGAATTCAACCATATTAAATTTACACTCCGAATTTCATACTAGAAAGAATGAGCACGCGAGGCTTCCCGCACAAAACCGTACATATATCACCCACAACAAGGAAGAAGTACCAGACACACATACGTCACATCAATTAAAATCGTCCAACAAGCCATCTCAAACAATTTTCTTACCAAGGTCCACGAACGATAACCCACCCACCCTCACCGACACCTTCCAATCGGGCCAAGTTTCCTCCGCGCTCTCACCGCACATTACATACGCCACAGCCGCGTCAGTCTTGTCTACAATCGCGTTTTCGCGTGCCGTGCGTAAGTCATATATATTTGAATAATTTAAATTACATCCACTTTCCCATGCCAGTCTTGAAGTGACAGTGATGTACCAAGAAAGCAAACAGCTTAGCCTGATGGACAATCAGTCCAAATGCGCGTCTTTGTTTTGATTTACTGAAGGAATATTGCGGCCTACAAAATAGTCAACATGCTTATATTCACCTTTGAGTTATGGCTGTGATGATGAACATTCCGAATTTCTCATACAATTGAAAACATCCCTCTCAGTATTTGAATCTTTGTCATAGACCCTCGCCCTGATTCGCCGTTTTTGATAACGCGGACTGATAGGAGAAGGGGGGGGGGGGGTCAATAAGAACCCCCAGAACGGCGTTTCCAAACAAAAACACACCATCGCGGAAAAACCAGAGGATCAGTACCAGTTTTATACTGTTAGGTCAGTAATTTACCCAACCACGCCAGGTGAAGAAGTCAAATTTTCCGGAAAATCAACTTTTTCAGCTTCACATCACACATGCAAGACTATGTGACCCATGGCGAGAAAAAAAAACACACGGGTGTTTCTTGTTCAATTCTGAGCACAATGGTGCATATCTTTGTGTCTTGAGCATGTATTCATGACGCAAGTTAGCATTCATTCATGCTAACTTAATGCAACAAGGTCGGCCTGACGCGCGCGTTCCGTGGTGTCGTCGGTTGCCGCCCGCCGCCCGCACCGGCCGTGGACCGCCATGCAGTATTCCTAAAAAAAACCGGTGCTGTTCCAACACCAGATCCAAAAGTTGCACTATTCAGTTTAACAACATCACAACTACGAGACCATGCTTTGCAACGAAACAACACTTAAAGGGGGTGTTCCCCATCTGTAAGGTATTTTAAGCTGAAAGAGCCATCTTGAAATCACTCGGCGAAGTTCACAGCCCTACCCTTCTTAAGACCTACACATCTCTGGCTTCGGAGCTACGCGACCGCGAAGATGTATTTGAGGAAGGACTATTTCAAGGTCACCCAGACATCCATGACGCCACTGTAGCGCTATTGAAATACTGGTATCCCATTACCTGCGCCGCGATCAACGACAATACAAATATAATGGTAGAACCGTTCAGTGTGGCGTTCGTGAGCACGATTTCCAGATATAACAGCCCTCAACTGGCTATCAGTGTTTTACAAGGCGATGACGTAATCAAACAATGACGTGTTGAGCATATTTACTAAACAGCAATTGTGTTGTCTGGAGCGGTCATCTCCACTTTACAATATGTTCTCATGTAGAATATTCCTTCTAAGCATGTTTCTCGTCCCATTCATGGCGTACAATGATGCATCTTTTTACGTGCTTTGAGCATACATTTATGGTACATGACTCCGTTAATGTAACAATGTCGGCCCACCGCGCGCTCTCCGCGGCATCGTTCGTTTTCATAACGCGGACTGATGCGGAGGATTAAGGCGACCCGCCTGGCGTTTCCAAAATAATGACGACGGAGCTTAGCAGAGAACATCCGCGGATTGGTCCCGACGAAATATCGCGATTGGTACTAGTTTTTAGGCCACTCAGGCCGTAGATCGCCGTGCAGTGTTCCTCAAAAACAGCCGCTGCTCCGACACCAGAAAAGCTAGGAACACGTTTTTGGCGTGAAAATACACGCAATAAATGCCTCATAGACTGCTTAAATATACTGCACGATTGCACTACATTCCGGAGAGGCATCCTCAGTACAAACATGAAACCATGGAGAGGGGGGGGGGGGGAGGATCCCATCATCAAGGCGAGGGGAAACAACATACGGATTACAGAGTGCTCTTGAAAAAGTAGATCGGGAGTAATTTAGTAGTTTTCATTGGTTGTGAGGTATGTATTATATTAAAGGCAAGTTTAAATGAGCCTAGTCAATGGCTTTGCCTGATCGTTGTTGATTATCAAAGCATACATGAAACAATCAATCTCTACAAGCAAAACTACCGCCAACGCATTAAGCTTCCCTTTTATTCCACCTCGTATATGGAAGCAGATACAAACTTTCACCTCCAAACTGGTTGGCAAAAAGTACTCCAACCCTGAAATATGAATCCCCAAGTCAAAATTCCCACTTTGATAGATGGTTGGGACCACAGCTCCGACGTGGGCCTCCCAAGTAGGTCCGACCCCCGGCTGCGCCATGAACCCTCCTCCGGCGCTAGTGGCCACCGTAATGGCTGGAGCCCCAAACAGGGGTGAGCGAAGGCATGGCCAGGATTTCATTTCTAGAGAAAATAATTGGTTTTCCATGAATCATGTCCCACATAACTGTGATTATCAAACATCAAGCATTTTCTTACCAACAATCCGGCACAGGAGCCTGAATTGTCGATGGCACAGTGACATCAGTGTGCCGAGGAGTCTCTGGCGGGTCAGCCAGACCACCTACCTCGCTTGATGATCTTGAACCAGCTGTTCACAATGCGCCGGTGCTGGTGTTTGTGCTTCAAACACCAGGCGGACAGCGTCTGGATGCTCTCGGCCGTGTCCTTAAGCTGCGAGAGCCGCTTCTCCAGGTCCAGCTGGCTGAAGGCACTCATCACCATCACCGGGCCGCCCGGGCGGCGGCTCTCGGCACGCCCCGGTCTCGCCCGCACCTCGCTGGTGCCGCACCACTCACGGGCCGCCGCCGCCGCCGCGCGGCCATGCACTGCCGGCCGGCCGCCGCCGCCGCTCTCTCCCCGCGCTCACGGGCGGCACTCGACACGGCACCGCGCGGCAGGCTGTTGTCAGCAGCGCGGCAGACCACTATCGGCCGCGTCAGCTACGGTAGCGAAGAGTCGCGCCCGTCTGGAATTACAGACATCATTACAGCCATGATCTTATGACGTGAACTGTGCAAACAATGCAATTTCTGCCAGAGCAATCCACATGCGGCTATGCGCACCACCACCAACAACAAAAAAACAGGCTAAGATTACCCACACAGGCACAATATCAGCACCATTGGCGACACAATATCAAAACCTATCAGTCAGGGTTGGCGAAAGTTCTCAAGACTTGTGCTGGGTCAAATTACAAACATTTGCAAAAGCCAATGTTCCATTTGGTTCTAACAAGGACCAAATTAAGTCCTCTGAGCAAATGTATCATGCAGGCATGAAATCCTAACATTGACTCAACATAAAAGATAATGGCAAGAATCCTGTTGTGCTGATGACAAAAATGAGTGCTGTTGACAGCATGGGTTCTGTGTCATCTTGGCTGCTGCGAATACACTCTCTACCATATAAGAAGTGTCACCTCAGCAGGCATACAACAAAAGCATGGAAATCTTGGGCAAACTGGGTCAAACTGTGCTGGCCTGTAAACTGACATCTTTTTGTCGACAATGTGTTAGCAAAAAGATTGACTACTTAAAAATGACCTGTGCTTTCTGGCTCATAGATGTCCATTGGCAATGTTCCAAGTACCAACCATGTTCAAAACCATAGAAGCATTCTTGCAACCAAACAGACCTTGGTTTAATATATGTAAAGGAAGTAAGTCACAGACTTTCTTTGCCAAAAACTAACCCTAACCTTACAATAAAGGAGTGCCATCTCTTCAAGTAAACTCAAGTGAAAAGTGTGAACTTAAATACTGTTCTTCCAGAAACTGATAGGTAAGCTGCTCAGGGTGCAAAAGCATTATGGGAGATAGAGTGAAGTGCCTTTTTAAAATGGAAGCTGTAGAATTACACTTGCTTTTCAAAAGTTTGCCTCCTGAGACCTTTGTGAGAATTACTGTCATGTTTTTGCTTTCCCTCCCCAATATCCTGCACCCCAAGGACACCCTGAGAATAGTGGAGGCCTCAGCAGGAGTGTATGCAGGCACCTTTGTAAAAGATAATATGATGGGAATGGTGTTGTCACAAAATATATATTTGATCAGGGTATACCTTGCTACCTCATGTTAAAAAAGAGCACTGTACATCAACCATCATTTTTAAGGCAGAACATAAAAACAGGTCATCTAATCTCTTACCTTGGAACTTAAGTAACTATGATAGCAAACATCTGAGCGCCACAAACACGCAGCAACCGCGACCCCGGCGCCATTGTTACACACGATCACAACAGTACTGTGTGATTACAACATTACTGCGCATCAAGAACCATAAAAATGCACGAGGCCAAGGTAACAAGAATCCTATGAAATACGTTCCTTGCATATCCAAGCGGTTTTCCATATTGTTTGTAGATTTGTCACCATGGTGGGGAAATGATGTTGTTGGGTGGAAATGAAAAGCAAAATGAGAATAAGGCAGCTAAACAAAACTTCTTAATATGGTACATATATATGGCATGGAACATGGATGCCAATGGGACACTGGGTCAAAGGGGATGGGGTGGGCGGTAGGTTAGGTTAGGTTAGGTTAGCTTAGGTTAGGTTGTTAGGTTAGTTTAGGTTAGGCTGGGTTAGGTTAGGCTAGACTAGGTTAGGCTATGCTAGGTTAGGTTAGGTCAGGTTAGATTAGGTTAAGCTAGTTTAGGCTATGTTCTGGACTGTTCTGGCTTATCTGTTTCATAAAGTACCTAGATGCGATAAGAAACGCTTTTCATTGCATTATTATTGTTACCTTGGCCCCATACATTTTTTAAGGTTCTTGATAAGCAGAAATATTGTACTTACCCAATGATAACACAGAAACAGTGCTGAGGAGTCAAGGTGGTGGGGTGAATGTGGGGCTCAGGGGGTCACTATCAGTTATTAAAATTTGAAGGTAGGAGCATGAATCTACCTGTTGTATGATTACTTATAATATGTTTTGCCTTAAACACAACAAATGATGTACAATTTTTTCTAGCATTAGGCACCAATGTGAACCAACACCAAATATTCCATTTAGCACACATGAGCCTAAATCCCACTGCCTGACCATATGGCCATCTCAGAATCACAGGCTTCTGCAGGCCTGTAAGGCAATGCTGTGCCAAAGCAAAGATGCATGATGTAAATACACTAACAAACCTGAGAATCCCTCAAAAGTGAGGTCCTTATCATTCCACTATGATAGAGGCCCTCCTCAGCCTCCATATGCATCACTTCCTAACAACATGATTGACAATGTCAGTATTGCTTGTAGTTTTAACCAAATCCCCTCTGCCTTTGGCACTCATTGCAGACAAACATGCACAGGGAGGTTGAAAGAATGCTCTTGGCACACACTGCCTTTGCCATAACATCTTAGGATGATGCCCCACAATGCTTTCAAGGTGGTGAGAATGGCATATTCCACACCAGGTTCAAAACATCATTTACATCACAACTATTCACTGCTGCATGAGCAATAAGCTTCATGAAAATGTTGCAAGTTCTCTCCACACACCAGCTCCTACCTAGATGATAATGCTTTGCCAGGATCTCAGTAGCAATTTCAGAGCATGCAAGCCATACATCTGAGAGCCCAGTTCCTTACACAAAAGGAAACTGTGAGCAAGCTCACAACTGACACATGATAAAGATCAGGCTAAATTAAGTTCAAAACACAAAAAAATTTGACCTGGCCTCAGTTCAGCATATGCCTGCCCCAAGCTAAGTACTTACATCACGTAAGCACATGGAACAGTGAACTTATTTTTGTAGACTGGCCCTCTGCCCTGGTTCCATATCACAGACACTATCCATCCCAGCAAAGAATGCAATTACGTTCGTACATACCCGATTCCTCAAGAATACTTTTTGAGCCGTATTCTATCTAACGTCGATTTCGGTTTAATTGAAATCCTTTTTGCACTCAACATTCAGCTACAGATCCAGACACATTAGTCGCAGCAACGCCAGACATCCGCGAGGGTTGAGGACTCAAGGCCACTTGTACGAAGATGTGTACGCGGGGTCCAGAGTAGCGGTAACGGCGCGGATATAAAGTTCTATATATGACGCACGTAATATTTGTAGACGAACTCAACGCATAACAAGAGGATTCAATTTCCCGTGTACTAAAATGACTTTACTTTCACTAAAAACGAAAAAGGTCTTACATTTTAGAAGTCGCAAGTCTACATTCAATATCTCCTACAAAAGCCAAATCACACTATTATTGTGTTATTACCACTACCGTTTCTCCAAGCTTAATACTACATTTATTAAACCTGCTCTGTGGAACACCTTAGTCTAGCCCACGTGCGGCCATGAAGGCTTTGTTTCCATGATATATATGTTTCAACCGCCATAAAAGTTTCATAAAATTGCATTTTATCGGCCTTCCAAGTGATGAACCGTGATATTACGACCAGTATAATTTGCGATATTTTCTCGAACCGGCGGCGCTGGCCTTTCCGTCTAAACAACTGGTAAGAGGTTGTCGGCATTATACTTATCATCGGGTTTACGGCTTTCGTTATCGTTGTTGTGAATTTAGATTCAAACATTGTTTTTTAATTTTTATTCCTTGATCAGCTCACGCATTGGGTCTGTGAAGCGTGACGGTCGGGGAGTGTCGAAGCGAACTCCAACTTCGTCTCGTGCGCTGGTACTGTGTGCACCTACCGTGCTTCGGTTCGGTGATCCTTTGGGTGCACTTAGTTTTCTCACAAACGAACTTTTTCATGGATGTGATGAATGTGTCTCTTAGACTGATATTTTTGTCAGCATGTGCGAGTCCATGGCATGCTAAGTTAAGGTGTTAACAGGTTTATTAACTGGAAAGCTTGCTACTTGCGTTTCCATATAGAATGTAGATGTAATGTCATGTTTCCATTGGAATGATTTGTTTGTTCATCTATCCATTTTGCCCCATTTTATGATCATAATTCATTAAAGAACAAGGTAGAATGCCATGGATATCTCTACTTCAAATGCTCACAGTAGGAAACTGTGGCAGGTGTCCTATATTAGCCATGTGCAACATCAAAGCTGAATATGTTGGTCAGTGATTATCTCCAGGATAACCATGTAGGTCATTATTAGGAAGGGACCTTATAGTGGTCACTAACCTAACGGCAATAGCTTAACAGTGACTATCATATTAGGATGTTTGTAGGTAGTACTTAAATGCAGATGGTTTCCATAGATGCCACAGACACCATAGCCAAGATGCCATGGCTCTACAGTGGCATATTGTTTAAGTGCAGGTGTAACCCAGCCTTCAACAACTGTGTCTTCTCTTAAGTATCAGCATAGAAGAGTGCTACATGTCATCGTTGGACATATATTTGAGAACATGTACAGAATTTGTCATGCAATGAGTACCAGTATGAGCCATTTAAGGCCCACCTAATGCAATACATTTTATGATCAGTTCAGGTCAAGGATGGTTTAAGCCAAGCTATGGTTACTGAGTTTGAAATTTTTTTTGCTTAATCACCAGAGGGTGGACAACATGCTTTTTGTATGGAAAAAAATGAATTGGGAAAAGGCCATTTGTCTAGAGAACATTTTAAAGTAAACACATCATTTTCCACTGGGGACAGCATGGTTTTAAAATGGACCCTGTTCATGGATTGTCTTGTGGCATTGAATATCAGTGTGGTGGACAAAGGTTGACATGCCCCCATACTGGTAGCTGCCATGTCAGAGTAACTGGGTGTGCCTTTGGCCACTCAGCTTTCTTAAACTTAGTTCAGCATTGCCTCACTAGGACACTGGCTCTGATGAAACATTTACATCAGGTATCTGATACCATAGGTTAAACTGTGCAGGCTGAAATGTCTGGTTGCCTTCTTATAACAAAAATGAGCTTGCTTGTGCCCACATTTTGGCTTACTGGCCCTGTTTGCCCTCAGATCTATATCACACTTGTCTTGTTTATAGATGCTGAGAGGCATGCATATCCCCATTACATGGTGTTCCATGAGAGTAAGGGTCTGGCACAGTGGTCATGCTGGGCCATATAGTACACCTGATGGCAGCTTTTCTGCTTGACATACTATGCATCTTCATGTGGGTGCCCTCCCCCTGTATGACCCAGGGGACCATGTCAAGCAAGATCCAAATTTTGCAGCCATGCACTAGCAGAATGTATATAGTGCATGTAGTCAGGTGTTTGAAAGTCCCACATTCTTGCAGGAGCTTCTGCAGGAAGGTCACTTCTGGTTTACCCCACGGTGTTGCAGGCAAGATGCATGTATGATGGCACAGGTCCAGGTTCAGTCTCTACTTTAGCGGTATTGCAAATCAAAGACTTAGGGTATGATTGGGTATGATTGTTTGGCAAAAGTTGTGGTGGCCATGCTAATCAGCTCTGTTGAGTGTGCAACAAGGTACTAGCCTCTCTGGTAGTGCTGCATGACTAAGGAGAGGATAGAAGCTCCACCATGCCAGGCATTGCATCAATGCTGCCAGTCCAGAACAAGGGGGGGGAGGCAAGAACTGAGAAGGAGAGCAAGACCAAACCACATTTAAAGTGTCAAAGCCCAATAACATTTCTCACTCATAAATTGCCAGTCCAGGGCAAGAGCAAGCCTTGCCTCACATGGGTGAGGCAAGTCCATCCACATTTGAGTCCCTGTTGATCTGTCCTGATGGTGTGTGTGGGGGAACGGAGACACTGCCTGCAACACCGCACAACCGCCAGCCTGGCACCTCAGCAGAGTATTCTATGGCCCACACAATGAAACTATTGGATTCCAAGCTTTTAGAATGCAGCTGATTGTGTGTAGATGTTGGCTCAGCCTGCCCCAACTTGAGGTGTGGCACCTTGGAATAATTTGGGAAAACCCACCAAATTGCAGATGATCCATGTTACTCAGGGTAAGTACAGATAGGCTCTGGCAAATGTATTGAGCTGCTGTGCGGGGGTCGATTGGACTAACAAAGATTTTGCGTTTCAGTTCCAGGGATGGGACGTTACGCAAGGGAGCCTGCCAATCAGGCCAAGAGCTGCAAGTCTCGCTTTGACAACCTTAGGGCACACTTTAAGGTGTGCTTCTTGTGCTGTACTTGAACTGTTTGCCTGCATATTCAGCTTGGACATTATCACAGTAGATTTGTTACAAGGGTGCAATATCATAAACTTGATGTATTTTTGTGGTCTCCAGTGATATATTTTTGTGGCTTTGTCTGTGACTGTATTAGAGTTGAAATCAAGTTTGACTTTATGATCGTGTGTTTCATGTTGATGGATGGGTAGTCTCCAAGCTGTAGATGTGCAGTAGTTTAAACCAGTATTGCTATGCAGGGTTGGCATTGAGATTGCTTCATCATCCCAGTCTTTCTTTGTTATGAAGTTAGGGAATGTTAGCTATCAGTCTTTTATTATATATAGGTATTAAGATAGGGAATGTAAGCTTATGTTGTATATTTGTGCTTTTAATTACAGAACACCTATGAAACAGCCAAGGTGCTGAAAAAGATGCCCCTGAGGCGGGCAACCCGCTACCTGAAGAATGTGATCGGCCACAAGGAGTGTGTGCCTTTCACCAAGTTCAGCGGCGGAGTTGGACGTTGTGCCCAGGTCAGCATCAACAGATAACAGTGGGGGTGCAGTCTTGAATAATCGACAAGGTGGTGCTCAAGCGTGTCCCAATGCATGTAGCGTCAGTGGCATGGCAGACAAGATCTGGCTGGCTGTGCTTTTGATGACACCTCTTTGTAATGACTGATTCCATGCCTTTTTGATGACAAGGGATACATTTTTTAGAGGTTGTGCTTCAATATAACCAATGTTTGCTGTAAGCCACCATTCAGTAGCGACTTTCTGGCAACATCGTAATGTGGCCGAAAAAACTGGTCTCAGCTTATGAGGGATTTTAATGGAATCAGAGGAGACCAAGGTATGTGTGGCACCCAACTTCCACCGAGGAAAGCTTTTGTTGGCCCCACCTAACACCGGAAGTGGCGGTGCTAATGATCTCATATTCAGATGCATCAGTAGGAAGTTTGGACTGTGGTCGAGTGCGGGGAATTCCAAAAAAAAATTCTGGTAGCGGAGTATAACATCTAAGTGCTGCAGGTCATTACAGCTTTATTTAGGTTATCTTTGAGGGAGAAGAGATAGTACAATGGGAAGAATAGTACAATGGGTGGCACTCAACAAAAGTGCTACTTTTCATATGCAGGAATTCATGTAAATGCACTTTGAATGAAATGAAACATCAGTATTAAAAATGGCACACTGGAACAACACAGTCTCATACTCTCAATGTCGCACACAGAGAACAATTTTTAGATTCTTTCCGGTCTATATTTGTGGAGAACAAAATGTATTGGGGTTAAAAACGCCAAGGAACACTGAAGTTTCAGACAATAGGCCTCAGTTAAAACTGGTTTTGAATACCTGCTCCCCCTAAAGCCAAAGAGCCTTTGGGAAATACAGCCGCACACCTGCGGAGCTTCTGGGCTGCGCTGCCCCTGTACGTCCAACTGCGCCAGTCACGTGGATTGTTCAATGGTTGCAAATCTTGTCCTCCATTGGTATGCCAAAGCCGTAGTCCCAAATGTTCAGTGATCTTAAGTTCTTGGTGGTACAGCCAGATGCAGGTCATCTGCAATCTGCCCTGAAATCCCTCACAAGAAACAGTTTGGTTGTCTGTCCCAGTTGGTGGTCTGCCGTACCCATTCCCACCACTAGATGCGTCGCCACGTGCTGCCGGCACCAGCCCCGGTCTGCTCCCGGTCCGCCTGGGCCCGCACCTTGCCGCGCCGTTCCCACATCCGCGTCATTGCAGGCCAAGGCGTTCGGCACCACGCAGGGCCGCTGGCCCAAGAAGTCGTGCGAACACCTGCTGCAGCTGCTGCGCAACGCCGAGGCCAACGCCGACTTCAAGGGGCTGGACGTGGACCATCTGGTGGTGGAGCACATCCAGGTCAACCGCGCGGCCAAGATGCGCCGGCGCACGTACCGCGCTCACGGACGCATCAACCCCTACATGGCTAGCCCATGCCACGTCGAGGTGAGACTTCCACCCGTGCAGCCCCGTACGCTGGTTAGGAAACGGCGCGCTCCTGGTCGCCTGCCCGGACGATGGTGATTAATTTAAGGCCGGTGTGGGCCGGCGGGCGTGCGTCACTGTCACTTTATGGTTGTGTACTCTGTGAAACCTGGGTTACTGTGTCATCAGTTTGGTCAGCTTGGAGCGATCGGGACGTTGTGTGTTGGTAGCGTGTAGATCTCGTTCCTAAAGTTCTTCAGGGTGAGAGCGTTTCAAAATTGTGCAAGGTTCATACGTTGTATTTTTCGTGCTTCCGGTGTTTGAGTGTGTTCCGATTTCCCCTGCTGGTGAAAGCACACTGAGCATTGCCATCCCTGCCTTACACATGTTCCAAGGGCAGCCACTTCCATTTTTGCCTTTGTTGAAAGCTGATAGCTGCCAGCAATCTGTTTTGCAATCTTTGAAAGCAATCCTGCTTTGTAAGACCACAACAGCACTATCAAATCGTAGCGTTCACCCGATCCGAGCGAGTGGCAATCGGCTGTGTCCCCCAACTCCACTCGGTGTGCCAGTGCTATGTCCGCCTCCGGCTCGTGCCGGGTCTGTGTTGACCCCTCGTCCCTCCCGCTTAGTGTGAACCCGTTGTGCCGGGTCTATGTTGGCCCCTCCCCCCCCCGCTCCCGCTCAGTGTGGCGGTGCTGTGTCCACCCCTCCCCCCCCCCCCCTATTCGGTGTGCCAGTGTTGTTTCGGTCCGGACTCGGTATGCCGACGTTTGGTCGGTCCCCCGCTCGGTATGCGGGTGTTGTGTCCGCCTCGGCTCGTGCGCCGCCGTACACGTGACCCCGCTTGCGGCCCCGCGCGGTCGGCCCAGCTGACGGCGGCACCCCTCTCCGGCAGGTGATCCTGACCGAGAAGCAGGACGTCGTGTCGCGCGTCACTGACGACGAGCCCACTAAGAAGAAAGTCTCCAAGAAGAAGCTGGCCAGGCAAAAGCGCGAGATGCGCGATTAACTGTCTCACGAGAATACAGAGTGCTGAACATCGCGCGCTGAGTGTTTTAATGCTGTGTGGAGGCATGCATGGCATGTGGATGAGTGCTAGCGGACGACGATAGCCCAGAGATGAAGACCTGACCAGGATTAGGCTGCGAATCGATTGACGTGCTGGAGTCCAATCTTAACTGATTGATATTTCCGTAGAAGCGATTTTGTGAGCGGCAGCTTTGATAAGTGTGTGTTGAAAATTATTGGGTCGGCGAGGAAATCACCCTCACGAATGCCTTCAGCACCAACAATGCGGATGTTGGACATCATTTGTGGAGCTCAATCCTGAAGAATGGAAGGGCATCCCGAGGAGCGGACAAACGGAGCATCCACACAGTCCTTCCATTCTCAGACACGACGCTGCGGTTAGGGAGCACCATACGATTGATTAGTGCCGGTTGTTTCCACGCCTAAGAGAGTTGGGGGCAAGGACGGGCAGAATCTTGCCAGCACGGCGCTGTCCAGACGGCGTAGTGTGCGTCGGGAGCGGGAGTCGCGCGATATTTAGAGGTATTGATGCGCTATGTCATGGGTCATCTCGCATCTAAGACCCCGAAGCAGGAAGAGAACCACGTCCAAGGGCGAAAAAGCCTGCGAAGAGCGTGCACACCCATGTGTCGGCGGTGCGGCAGGCGTCACCGAAATTAGACCAAGTGCCAGTCAGCCCATTTCACGTGCCATGGATCCGGCGTTCATTTTCCAAAGTGAGCGCGCAGATATGCGCCTGTGGAGAACCGTCCATGGTGCTTGGTTTACACCTGGGCCGCGTTCCCCATCGCCAAGAGCTGTCCACAAGTTGCAAGCTATGACGCTAGATGTAAGTACGTCACGACAGCCCCTGCGGTTTGGAGATAGTCGCTGATGTTTGACGTAGATACTCGCGACCTCATAGGTGACAACTGAAGTTGGTACTTTGCAGATGGGGAACGCGACCCTGGTGGGAAAAGCAATGGTGTTGGATACACGATGACACTTTCGTAGTTGATACAAGGCTCATCGGTAGACAGCAAGCACCGATCGACGCAAGCTTCGCACAGGGGTACTACACGTAATGCGTGATATGCGCAATCTGCAATTGTATTTCTTTTCGATGGCGTCAGCGCTCTAACTGACCATCTTGCGATTTAGTTGCGGATTATATTTTCCTCTGGGCGGCGCATGCAATACAAAGCTGGCGCGTTACCGTCCGGTGCCGCGTTGTTGGACTCTGGGAGGGCCTAGAAAATCGGCATGTGACGCAGACACGTAAGTTTTCTAAAACGGCTCCCCCGATCGCCTTGAAACCTTCACCAATCGATTCCGTGCAATGAGGTGAGTCATGGGGAGGTGATGTTGAGACTTGACCTGAGGTCAAATGCCTCGAAAATGTGAAGAGAAAATTTTACATGCAGATGCAGACAACTCAGTCCTGAGCCTACGGGACCAATCATTGTGAGACCTTCACCATTGGATGCCCCGTATCTGATTCTGGCTTCCAGTTCCAAATTTGGGGACCCCAGGTCAGGTCAAAGGCCTTCAAATTTCACAAAGTCCAAAATTCTTGCTTGAGGACAACTTATTGGTCTGAACCTACTGGACTGGTCACTGCCAGTAGGTCCTGAGCTATGGGTTGTCTGCAAGCAATAATTTTGGACTTTGTGAAATTTGGTGACTTTTGACCTGATCTAGTGTCACCAAATTTGGAACTGCAAGAGGGAATCAGGCATGGGGCATCCAGTGGTCATTGCCAGGGCACAAGCATATCTGACATGACTAGAGCCTCAATGCATTGGACCTCCAGCTGGTCAGCAGGTCAGATGTTTGGAACATCTTTATCAGCCACCTGGGTTGGTTTGTCTAATCACTACCAAATATGTGAACATTTTCATGAACCTGAATAAGGTCCTCTGGCCTGTTAAGTCCCACAGTGTTTGGTCCTGTAGGCCCAAGATCTGAGCTGTCTGCATTGGCTTGTGAAATATTCCTCTCACATTTTTGAGGTGTTTGACCTCAGGTCAGGTCTCATTATTGCCTCCCTATGTTCTACCTCACTGCACAGAATCCATTGGTGAAGGTTTTAAAGCGATCCAGCGGGCCGTTTTCGAAAACTTGCATGTCTGCATCATATGCCAGTTTTTTAGACCCTACCTTATACTCTTGACTTTCCTCACAGAGATTAAGGGTCATATCACAGTGTGTAAATGTAATCATGTGGTTTGCATTTTTAGCAAGACTATAGCTAATGAATATTTTTGTCTTTAAGCTTTTGGCTCATCAGTTTGCTCCCTGACTTCTGAAATGATGTTCTCCATCATTCCTAGTTCCTTGAGAGCTTTAGGGCGGCGGAGAGATGCTGTATCCCAGCATGGTAAGATTTTAGATACATGGTGGTTGATCTCTTGAGCCTGGCCTACAAGTATTGCCATTTTTTGGTTACCACATGCAAGCATGTGGTCCAAATGCAGTTTAATTGGGTGTACTTATATTGTTATAAAGGATTGAAATAAAAAACCACAGTGCCATGCTGGATAAGAAACCATGATCTGTGTGGATAGCCTGAGCTTCTTCCATGTCCGATGCTAGTAGCTGGTTGGCAGCTCATGTACAACCAGAGATGCATGCCCTGTGAGAACTGCATTGTTAAGGCATTGCATGCAAACAAAGCAGTGGTAAGTGACATCATTGCCAGGGCACAAGCATATCTGACATGACTAGAGCCTCAATGCATTGGACCTCCAGCTGGTCAGCAGGTCAGATGTTTGGAACATCTTTATCAGCCACCTGGGTTGGTTTGTCTAATCACTACCAAATATGTGAACTTTTTCATGAAACTGATTAAGGTCCTCTGGCCTGTTAAGTAAGCCAAGTAATGAGCTTGTATGCAACAAGGCTTCTGTGTTAGCTATATATAAAACTGGTTATTGCACCCTTTCCATATGGTTCTGGTCTTTGCTATGGAATGACCTCCATAACACATTTCCATGCTCCGGAAATGGATACACAAGTGTATTGTATTGATATTCGCCAACAGTTAACACATGCTAGGGTGACCAGTTGAATATCCTTCACTGGGTGATGGGATGTCAATTTGACCCTCACCCTTTAGATCTCAGAAATTTGGAGAGCTAGAGACACCAAATTCACAGAGTGTGTTGGCCCATATGTGAACTCACCTGTACCAAAATTTGATGTTCCTAGGTCATGGCCTTGGATCAAATAGGTCAAACAAGGCCAAACTGCAGATTGGTGTTTTAAGTGCCCCCATGCCTCCTCATGCAACCACTGTGAAGCTGCTGCACCTGTCCTAAGCAAAATGTCAATTAGGTCAGTGACCTTGTTTGACTTTTGTGAGATTGAGGTGACTAAATACCTACAAGATTGTCCCCATTTTGTCATTTTGAGTAAGTGTCAGCGAAACACAAAGCGGTATATTCTGAAAACAGGATGTTGACCTTGGTTATTTTAGGTTGGTTACCCTACTTCAGCCTTTAAAAAGTATGTGGAACATGTCTGTTGCAGTCCCTGTCATTAATGAATGTGAAATGAGCACCAGAAACTAGTGCATGAAACCAAGCTCTCAAGTAAAACTTAGTTAGTTTCGCCCTCAGTTGAGCCTTTATACTGGACCCCCAGGTCAATGGCATTGGTTATAATTCTCAATTCAGTTGCTTTGGGCATTGGCTGCCATGTCTATTTGCTCATCACCTGCCATAACATGCTGCAAAGCATGTAGTGCAGTGCTCATCTTGTGCCAATTTATGGTTCTGCACCAAGCCGTGTCTTTAGTTTTTCATTCCTGATGGGCTTGAGTTATAATTTTTATGCTATTGGCCCAACAGGTACATTTGTTGTGAAGCAGGTCATCATGGTGCAGTCATGAGGCAATTGAGCTGATGGTGTTCAGCGGTGAGTTGTCTGTGCCGCCAGCTCGCACCCTGTTTGGCGCTGGTCGGCTGGGCGTGGACGAGTACCGCCAGCGGCGGACCCAGGTGGGCCGGCGTCTGGCCGACTCAAAGGATGAGCTCCATCAGCGCCTGGAGAAGTTCGCCAGTGGCCTTGAGCGTATGGCCTTCTCAGAGGAGCTACGTCAGCTGGTGCACGTGGCCGAAGCTGAAGAGCAAGACCAAGTGCTCCTCACGCGCATGATAACCAGGTGACAGCTGCGCGGGCGATGGTCTCTGGCAAATGAACGCTGTCTTACTATTGGGGCATGACCCATCGTGGCCTCTTGCCACGCATTTGGTGGTGATGTTCCAATTTAAGGCAGCCCCCACCAAGCCATCGCTGACGCGACGTCGCATGTATTGTTGGGCGCGCGCCTGCGCCGCTGCGCTCGTCCTAGCACGTGTCCGACCTCCCACCGTTGCGCTCGGTCCGCTTGGCTCCGCTCGCTGCCCGGTCGGTGACCCCCGAACGACTCGGACGCGCACGCGACACTGTTCCCATTTAGACCTGGTGTTGTTCAGTTAATGAATATGCCCTGCTATCCTGGCTGGTGAAACCCTTTTCATCACCATCCCTGTCAGTCTGGCAGTCGATCTGCACTAATGCCAGCTGTCTCATCCCTTTGCTTTGTTGTAATCTTTAAGCCTTTCATTGGGTTTAAGAAACCTTTTCACTTTACCCACGGCTGTTTTAACTGCTGTTATTAGTTCTGCCATTTCTTTACAGCACATCTGGTTTTACAGGCTGCATTCACAGGCTTCATCGGTGCGATTCGGTAGTTTCGTCTTTGGTCCGGTCGTCATGCGAATGTACTGGCACCATCAGCTGGCAGATCAGGCACTTCAGGTAAGCAGAACTTCGGTGAACGTTCTCATTATGACGCTAACACAAAATGAGCTCATTCGAAGCGTGTAATCGTGTTCGCCACAACTGTGTAGCGCAGGTTTCATCGGGCAGAAAAGCGTACAAGAGAATCTTTTTATGTAAGTGGATGCGTCAAGATCGTTCCTCCTACTGTCATGCGTCCTGTCCAGACCACAGCGCGTGGCCCGGCTGCTGCTCGGTGTCCCCCTGTCTGAAGCTGCGACAGTGCCGCTCCGCTCCGCAGGCGTGGCCCGGCTGCTGCTCGGTGTCCCCCTGTCCGAAGCTGCGACAATGCCGCTCCGCTCCGCAGGCGTGGCCCGGCTGCCGCTCGGTGTCCCTCTGTCCGAAGCTGCGACAGTGCCGCTCCGCTCCGCAGGCGTGGCCCGGCTGCTGCTCGGTGTCCCCCTGTCCGAAGCTGCGACAGTACCGCTCCGCTCCGCAGGCGTGGCCCGGCTGTTGCTCGGTGTCCCCCTGTCCGAAGCTGCGACAGTACCGCTCCGCTCCGCAGGCGTGGCCCGGCTGCTGCTCGGTGTCCCCCTGTCTGAAGCTGCGACAATGCCGCTCCGCTCCGCAGGCGTGGCCCGGCTGCTGCTCGGTGTCCCCCTGTCCGAAGCTGCGACAATGCCGCTCCGCTCCGCAGGCGTTCCGAAATCCGGAGCTGGACGGCTTCTTTGACCAGCTGACGAGCTTCACGCTGCTGCTGGACCTGCTGTACAAGCAGGGCCGGTACCAGGACGTGCTGGACACCTTCGATGAGGTGCAAACACGGCAGCTACACGGCTCCAAGTACCCGGCCGACTGCGTCGCCCTGGCCATGGCCGCCTGCTACCAGCTGGTGAGGGCTGGCGGCATAGAGAACAAGTGTGCACGGCAGGTGTGCGTGGAGCTGGGTTTCGCAAGCATTTGGTCTTTCTTTAAGGCATTGAGCCGCATTTAGTAAAATTGTAAAAAGAAAATGCTAGACTAAACGAACGTCGTTGATACACTGCTGCCACTAAGGACAGCCCGGTGAGCGCGTCGGTGCAGTCAACTGTTACGGAATGTTTTTTATTCGAATACGTTATTTGACATACGAGTACCAAATCTCGTCAGCAGGCTGTTCAATGAGATGACTATTCCAAAGCCGTCCTCTGTCCCTTGGCTTTACCCACGGCGGGACTCGACTCGTGACTCCTGCCTCGTACCGTTTACTACTCTCCCTCGGCCTGTGAAGCTGACTCCGACTCTGGCTCATCGAAAGCTGTCCGTTTCGTCCTCTGAGACCATCCCTGACTCATCCGACACTGGCTAGCACGCCAAGATGGGCTCCAATTCGCCACCGACGCGAGGTGCTTTCGACGCGTCTCCTACGACCGAATGGGACCGACTTCTCTCACGGCCACCCTGACTGACCTGTGGAGGCGACTCCGAGTTCCCCCTCCCACTCAGCCGACTCCGACTTGTCCTCGGCGAGCCCGAGGGCGACTCGGACTCGTTGCCTCCGACGCCGACCCCGACCCTGATGCGTCGTCGCTCGCGCCGCAGAACTCGGCGGCGTCGTTTGAATACGTGCGCGACCTGCTGTTGCGACTGGAGGAGGTGGGACACGCCACGTCGCCGCGGGCCGTCGCGCTGGCGGCAGCGCTGCTGCTGCGCCAGGGGGCGCCGGACGAGGCGCTGCGGCTCCTCCGGCGGCGGAGGGACACGGCCAAGCCCCTGCTGCGAGATCTGTTGGTGAGAGACGGCGGCCAGGCCCCGACCGTGACGTCTGGCCTCCCTCTCATCGTCACACTGCCAGACCCACTGTAAAGAGACGGCGGCCAGGCCCCGACCGTGACGTCTGGCCCCCCTCTCATCGTCACACTGCCAGACCCACTGTAAAGAGACGGCGGCCAGGCCCCGACTGTGACGTCTGGCCCCCCTCTCATCGTCACACTGCCAGACCCACTGTAAAGAGACGGCGGCCAGGCCCCGACCGTGACGTCTGGTTCCCCTCTCATCGTCACACTGCCAGACCCACTGTAAAGAGACGGCGGCCAGGCCCCGTCTGGCCCCCCTCTCATTGTCACACTGCCAGACCCACTGTAAAGAGACGGCGGCCAGGCCCCGTCTGGCCCCCCTCTCATCGTCACACTGCCAGACCCACTGTAAAGAGACGGCGGCCAGGCCCGACTGTGACGTCTGGCTCCCCTCTCATCGTCACACTGCCAGACCCACTGTAAAGAGACGGCGACCAGGCCCGACTGTGACGTCTGGCTCCACTCTCACCGTCACACTGCGAGGCATGTTGATAGGCGGTGCACCAGCGTGACCTTCAATCACGCACTGCTACACACGTTTGCACGCCACGCACTCCTTGTGATCGGCATCCCGCCATCTGGTATCGCGTTTCCTCAGAAATCATCAGCCGTCGTTACCCATTGTCAGCTGTGTGTCTCGACGTCCCACCCTTGTCGTCCGGCCGGGCTTCCCTCACTGCGTCCGGTCCCGTGCGACTGGCCCCAGGGCAGCCGTACGCTGCCGCACGGGACGGGCCGTCTTGGCCGGTGCAGCGGTGCCCGACCTGACCTGGCCTAACCTGACCTGACCGCAGGCCGACACGCCGCCGTCCGTGACCTCGCAGGGGCGTGGACGGCCGATGGCGGCCGGTGCGACGGCGCCCGACCCGACCTGGCCTGACACGCCGCCGTCCGTGGCCTTGCGGGGCGCGGACGGCCGATGGCGGCCGGTGTGACGGCGTCCGACCCGACCTGGCCTGACATGCCGCCGTCCGTGGCCTTGCGGGGCGCGGGCGGCCGGTGCGACGGCGCCCAACCCAACCTGACCTGACCGCAGGCCGACACGCCGCCGTCCGTGGCCTCGCGGGGCGCGGACGGCCGATGGCGGCCGGTGTGACGGCGTCCGACCCGACCTGACCTGACCTGACGCGACCGCAGGCCGGCATGCCGCCGTCCGTGGCCTCGCAGGGGCGCGGACAGCCCATGGGAGCCAGTTGGGAAGCAGTCGCCTTTTGTTCGGGATGTCCACTTCCCCCGGGGTGCGTGGTTCGCGGTGGTGGGCCCTCCGTGCTGCCAGCGACAGGAACCCGTGGTCGGTCTGTCAGGGGGATGGAGGCGGCGGGGTATCTGTCTCTCGGCCTCGCGGCGGCGGGGGTATCTGTCTACCTGAAGCACGGTTGGAGCTTGTCTCTAGTCCGGCATCGGCCTGCCGTATTCCGCTCGGCGTGCTGTTGTTGACCCGACGCCCGAGACGCCACCTGGTGCCTGACGTCATCGGGCTCGTGACGTCACTTCGGACTGCAACTGACCCGGCGCCGTGCCTGACGGCTGCCCCTGACCGACAGGCCCTCAGCCTGGCCGACCTGGACCGGCCGGCCGAGGCGGTGGAGACCTTGGGGCAACCACTGCTGGCCGACCTGCCGTACAAGCTACGAGACGGCTTCGCCGTTGTCTCGGACGCCGTGAGTGTCCTGACATGAACGACTCGACAGCTATATTTTTCTTGACCTTGTACGCCGCATGACCAGTGGCATGGCAGGATTTGATAGCGCTGATAGTCCGCACGGAATAAACCGCAGGTTTGTGTGGGCGTGTGGCCCAGAAACTAGAGGGTTGTATGTCGTATGAAGGGCAGGGCTGTGAACCGCAGCGAATGGTCTGCAAGGTGGCCACAGCAGCTCAAACCCCATACAAGTGCTGAGCAATCCCGTCAGCGTTTTCACGTCGGCAGGTTGACCGCGTCGAGGCTTCTGTGCAAAGGAAAAATGACGCCCAGGTGAACGCCAAGTGGCAGAGCGTGAAACAAGGCCTCCAAAGCTACGGACTCACTAGGGACGCGGTGAGTACGACGGGTTGTCGCGCTGACAGGTGCGGTGGCGTGTGCTGGAGCGGTCCTCGTTTAAGAGTTTAGAGCTGGGGCACAGTGGAGCGGTATTTGATGAAGCTGTGCATTCCGCATGGAAGATGTTCCTTCGACGTTTTTTTTTAGTGTGTTCACAAATCCAAAAAATCCGGTTTATTAGTCATGGCCAAATTTGAGGCGTACAACAACCGCTGTTGTATCGCGCTGTCTTATTTTAATCTCGCGTCGCGGAGAAGGAGAGTTTCATTGCACCACGCATGGAGCAGACTGGCGAGGTTTGGGCGGCTGATACGATCTGACCATAGAGTACAGCACTGAATGGCAAAACATCTCACGAAGAAGAGCGTGTTAAGCCGTGCGGTGTGGGCCCCGTGCCGGGGCGGTCCGAGGCTTCCCCCACCCTCCACCTGACCCTGGGCGGGCAGCCCTCACCTCCCACCACCCTCCATCAGACCCTGGACGGACAACCCTCACTTCCCACCACCCTCCACCAGACCCTGGACGGGCTGCCCTCACCTCCCGCCACCCTCCACCAGACCCTGGACGGGCAGCCCTCACCTCCCACCACCCTCCATCAGACCCTGGACGGGCTGCCCTCACCTCCCACCACCCTCCATCAGACCCTGGACGGGCTGCCCTCACCTCCCACCACCCTCCACCAGACCCTGGACGGGCTGCCCTCACCTCCCGCCACCCTTCACCAGAGCCTGGATGGGCTGCCCTCACCTCCTGCCACCCTCCACCAGACCCTGGACGGGCAGCCCTCACCTCCCACCACCCACCACCAGACCCCGGATGGGCTGCCCTCACCTCCCACCACCCTCCACCCACCGCCAGACCCTGGACGGGCCGCCCGCACCTCCCGCCACCCTCCACCAGACCCTGGACGGGCAGCCCTCACCTCCCACCACCCTCCACCAGACCCTGGACGGGCTGCCCTCACCTCCCACCACCCTCCGCCAGACCCTGGAGGACGCGCTAACGTCGCCGATCCTGGGGTTGCGGAAACGGCCGGCGCCGAACGACGTGGGCGCCTCGTTCAACCGGGGTCAGCGGGCGCGGCGCACGCCCACCCGGCCCGGCCTCAGCGACATGGAGGACTGATGCCGGCCGGCCAGCCGGCCCGACCACGCTGAGGCTGGCCTCTAGCTCTGCGACATACGCTCGTGTACGTGTGTAATAAACAGAATGTTTGTTAAAAGCTGTGTATTTGAACTGTCTAGCAAACGCTTCAATGCCCTTTTGCTGAAAACGTGACACGGTGTTTAGGTGTGGCCAGATTGCAAAACGACGTGGTTAGCATACCTGGCTGCAAAAACAGTTCGTTACATGTTTCACTCGCTATGGTCGTTCTTAACGCTGAAGCGTCATCGCCTCTGGGCGTTCTATTGATTTTCTCCAGCCCCTCATTGCGCAACGCGACGCTTTATCTGCGCGATTAAATAAGCGGGCCATAGTTTACCCTTTGGTAGGAGTTTCCGTCCGGTCTCATGGCAAATATTGATCCCTTCCCCATGGGTCCGTCGGTGATCGATGGTGATGAGACTACTCATCTCGCATTTTTGTCTCACTACTGCTTTGTCTTCTGCTGCTTGTGCTGCTTGTGCTGCTTCTGCTGCTGCTTCTGCTTCTCTTTGTCCTGATGGGCGCGATGCTCCCGCTGCTCCTTCTCCCGCTGTTGTCGCTGCTTTTCCGTCTCCCGCTGGCGCTGTTTCTCCTGCTCGGCCTGCCGCTGCTTCTCCAGCTGCAGCTCCTCGCGGCGCCGTATGGCGGTGACGGTGACGAACACGTGCTCGGCCAGCTCGTGCGGCCGCTCCATGGCCAGGAAGTGGCCGCCGTCCCCCAGCTGGCGCGCCGCCACCACATCCACGAACTTGCCGGCTAGCATCGCCGGCGACAGCAGCATGAGTTCGTTGGGCGCGTACAGCAGGCCGACGGGCACGCGACACGGGATGGCGTCCAGCTGCATGGCCGCCACGCGCCGGCCGAACGTCTCGGCGTACAGCCGCAGGGAGCTCGTCACGCTGCCGCTCAGCCAGTACACCATGACGTTGTCGAGCAGCGCGTCCAGCGAGAAGTGGCGCGTCAGGCCACCGTCCTCGCGCGCCACGTTGGTCATGTCGGTCCAGCTGGAGAACTTCTCCAGGATGTAGGCGGCCAGGCCGGCGGGCGAGTCCGACAGCGCCACGCCCACTGTGTCCGGCTTGGTGGCCTGCAGGTGGGCGTAGCCCGTCTCGCGCGCCAGCACGGCCAACTTCTCGCCGAGCGGGTACAGCCGGCTGGTGAAGAACTCGGAGCCGGCCCAGCTTGGCACGATGCTGCCCAGCGCCATCAGCAGCCGCATCCGCCACGTGTCCGCCACGGCAAAGTTCGTGTGCACGCCTGTAACAGCGCCGGCGGGTGAGCGCGGGGCGGCGGCGCGTGACTGCTACGCCTGGGGCCTGTGCACAGAGGCCACGCTGGTGCGGCTCGCATCACGGTCTGGCGGGTCAATCCACAGCGGAGCGTGGTTGGGATCTTGTTTTTAACGCAGCGCGTGTGCGATCTAATCGCTGGTTGATGCAATGCGTACTGCATAACCGGTGGCCGTTTGCACAACGCAGCGGTAAATCATGCAACACGCCCGCATTCACGTATTCTGAACGTCCATCGTCACGCGCCGCGACCGTGTCGCCTGGACGGCGGCGCGCCGCACCACTTACCCGCCACCTGCTCCGGGAACAGGGTGCCCATGTGGGAGGCGATGATGCCGCCCCAGTCGCCGCCCTGCACGAAGAAGCGCTCGAAGCCGAGCCGTTGCATCAGCTTGCGCATGACGGCAGCCACCTCGGGCGCGCCCAGGCCGGGCCGCTCGGCCGCCGACGAGAAGCCGTATCCGGGCAGCGACGGGCAGACCACCTCGAACACCACCCGATGGCCGGGCCGCGGCGCCGTCAGCAGCGGCAGCACACTGTAGAACTCGACCACCGAGCCGGGCCAGCCGTGCAACAGCAGCAGCGGCTCCACCCGGTACTCGTCACTCGGTACCTGAGAGGTGCGGAGCGGTCAGTACTGCAGCGGCTCCACCCGGTACTTGTCACTCAGTACCTGAGGGGTGCGGAGCGGTCAGTGCAGCAGCGGCTCCACCCGGTACTTGTCACTCGGTACCTGAGAGGTGCGGAGCGGTCAGTACTGCAGCGGCTCCACCCGGCACTTGTCACTCGGTACCTGAGAGGTGCGGAGCGGTCAGTACAGCAGCGGCTCCACCCGGTACTCGTCACTCGGTACCTGAGAGGTGCGGAGCGATCGGTACAGCAGCGGCTCCACCCGGTACTTGTCACTCGGTGCCTGAGGGGTGCGGAGCGGTCAGTACAGCAGCGGCTCCACCCGGTACTTGTCACTCGGTGCCTGAGGGGTGCGGAGCGGTCAGTACAGCAGCGGCTCCACCCGGTACTTGTCACTCGGTGCCTGAGGGGTGCGGAGCGGTCGGTACAGCAGCGGCTCCACCCGGTATTTGTCACTCGGTATCTGAGGGGTGCGGGGCGGTCAGTACAGCAGCGGCTCCACCCGGTACTTGTCACTCGGTGCCTGAGGGGTGCGGGGCGGTCAGCACAGCAGCGGCTCCACCCGGTACTTGTCACTCGGTGTCTGAGGGGTGCGGGGCGGTCAGCACAGCAGCGGTCCACTCATTTCTTGTCACGTAAGACGCCCTAAGGCAGGGGGTGCAGCACGACTATGTTTGTAACGTGCCTGCTGTGCGCTCCCCCGTGCGTTCGGCTACGCGATTAGAAGGCAGTTTCGTCCAGATTATCGGTACCTTACATGCCGGGATGGGACATCAGCCAAGGCGGGCCGCTCTCTGCTCGCGCGAGCAGCGTTACACACGTGTCGCGAGTGAGAGTGTGATTCCAGATCAGAGGGTGTGGTCCCAGGCCCGTGCGATGCTGATTCACGTCTCGGTTTGTGGCAGTACCTTGGGCTTGACGTGGATGAAGTGGATGTCCAGTCCGTTGACGTTTGTCTTGAACTGGGAGAACTGATTGAGGTGCTGCAGCCGCCGGTTCCAGTCGTACTTGGTGCGCCAGTGCTCCATCACCTCTCGCAGGTAGTCGCTGTTGAAGCCGTAGTTGAAGGCAGCGCCCTCCAATGGCGGCGTCAGCCGACTCTCCGCCTTCGTCAGACGGGCCTGCAGGTCGGAACACGAGCGCGCCCGTCACAGGGGTGTGGGGGGGGGGGGCATAAGGCCCGTGGGGTCGGCCTCCACGGATAGGCTTTCAATTTATAGCCACTTCGCCTGATACCGTAAAGCCATATTCGTGGCGAGAAATGCACCCACTTCATAAGCGTTACGTGACAAGCATCCAGAGCGGCTTACGGCCAGTGACGTCATTCTAACGTCAGTCCACTCCTGGAAAGCCGTGGGTTCGGCCAAGGTGTCCGCTGACCCTGATGTCGTCCATGAGGCCGGGCGGGGAAGTGATGCTGAAGGGCCGCACGGTCGTGTCCTCGACGTCGGGCCGCGGCGACCTCAGCCACCAGGTGTCGGCCAGCTCGGGCAGTGGGGGCTCGGCCGTCAGGTACGGGTACAGGTACACCGCCAGCAGCAGCGTCAGCAGCGCTGCCACGGCCAGCAGGCCGGGCCAGCGCGACGCCGGCTGGTCGCGCCGCGTGCCGCTCTCCGCACGGGCCATCTGCCGAGGTCGGGCCAGGTCAGCCGGCGGGAGGTGACGTCACGGGGACAGCTGCAGAGGTCGCTGGAGGTCAGCAGGTGAGACAGTGTCTGTAAGGTGACGTCACTGGGACAACGGAAGAGGTCGCTGGAGGTCAGCAGGTGAGGCTTAGGCTCTCCACACCGGACAGAAGCGTAGTTTGTATTATCAAAGGGAGGGTGTCCACACACTACAGAGATATTGGGAATCCCGTGAACATTGACCGTAAATCTAAGGGAGGTCAGCAACTTGTATAAACACAGGCAGTCCTATTTCATCTGGAAATGTTCAACCGGAAGCCAAAATCAATTAGTGAAAAGTTAGATGCACACTATCCTTTCAGGCAATTCCCTACAGAGCATTCCGTCCCAGTTCGGGGTGTCTACCAGCTGCCATTCTGGCGACATGGAAGCGGGTTCCCCGGATGGGTTCTTCCTGAGGCTCTCACAGATGTACGTCCTACATTGGTGCCCTCCCTGGCGCGGAAGGCCCTCTGGCGACTTCTGGCCGGGGCATTTGACCCGGACGCGAGAGCCCTCGTTGGTGCAACAAAATTCCTGATAACCGCAGGTTGTCCAATAAATGGCACAAAGATCCATGTTTGGCCAATTAGCGGAGCGGCGTGTGAGCGTGTGCATGGGCCCGATAGTTCGGATCGAGGACGGGCCTCCGCTTAATTCGAATCATAGTTGCCCATGTAAACAAGATGTCGTTGGAGGTCAGCAGGTGAGACTGACCGCGAGGTGACGTCACTGGGACAAGTGCAGATGTCACTGGAGATCACTAGGCGAGACTGACTGCAAGATGACGTCACTGGGACAGCGGCAGAGGTCGCTTGACGGCAGCAGGTGAGACCGTGATTGTAAGGTGACGTCACTGAGTCAGCGGCAGAGGTCGCTTGACGTCAGCAGGTGAGACTGTGACGGTTAGGTAACGTCACTGGGACGGCGGCAGAGGTCGTTGGGGGGTCAGCAGATGAGGCTGTTACTGCAAGGTGACGTCACAGAGAGAGCTGCAGAGGTCGCTGAGGGCTTCTGCAGCTGTGAGACTGGCTGCAAGGTGACGTCACTGGAACAGTTACAGAGGTTCGCTTGAGGGCAGCAGGTAGCTGTTATTGCAAGGTGACGTCACTGGGACAGAGGCAGAGTTTGTGTGAGGTTGCCTGTCACAAACCAAATGGCGTTACTGAAACATTGGAAGCGTACGTGCGGGGTCAATAGAGATGCCTCCCACGGGTCGTGGGACGTCATTGAGACAGCTGGGACTGCCGCATAATGAACGCGTGGCGTGATTTAAACGGAAGGCTGCTCGACAGAACGGCACGCCCTAGATCACCACGTTCAATCGACAGCAAACAGAATTAGCTTATTTTTAGAATAAGATTATCTTTGCTCTTCCGTGACCAGCAGTGACTTGAACTCACATTGCTGAGGGAGCGACATGTGCCTCTTCACCCTCCGTTACGTGAGAGTGGGCACTGGCTGCATCACCTGTCTGACATCCACGAAACGGGTCTGACCTAGAGATGAAGACTGTCTGGTCTGCCCTCCTATCGCGTCTGGGTCCGCTGTCTGAGGGAAATCACCTCCGGTCCGCCTGCCGGTGGCGGAGGTCACGCACCTTCTCTGCGCGCGTCGGCATGCGCGTTGCCTGCTGGGCCGTCGGGGGCACGCACGCCTGATCCGAGACTGTCCTCACCCGCCCGACAGCCACACTTGTCCACAGACTGCCTCCCCCTCCCCTGCTCAGCTGGACGGCGAGCAGGCGCGCGTCCAGGTCCGGATCGGCGGGCGCCACGCTGGCGACGTTCAGCCCGTGGGGCAGCGTGGACCAAGCGCTAACGATTAACCTTTGCGTAGGAGAGCGGGTGCTGCTGCGACAAGCGGTGCTCAGAATGGGGTAGCGGAACTATGGGGTTGACTTGGAAGAGGAACGTGCTGACCGTCGCAAGACAGGTCCCTGGCCCGGTAGTTCACCCGTCATATATACAATGACTGGACTGACGCGCGGTTACCGTCCTCGGCCGCATCATGAGGCCCCCGCGCAGCGCCGTCCGGCTCCGGTTCGGCGAAGAATTGCCTCCGATGAGGTGTTGGACGCTCATGCACACTCCTGCTAGCAGCTGCCGCCGCCCCTGCGCGGAACCAGACGCCCAATCGTGCTATCTGGCTCGTTGAACTTGGGCACGGTGAAACTCTCGGCGGCGTCAGCTGAGGACGGGAGGGGAGTGCGCAGCAACGGGATAGCTGGCGTCAGCAAACTTCCCCTCAGCCGCTGCTTCCCGCATGACGAATGCCCGGCGCCGAGAATCAAGCCTGTCTGTTCATGTATGAGTTCGAAGGTTCTGTCCGGGGGTGATTAAAGACACGCGCCGGTCGCAAGGTTAGCCCGGCCGCGATTCTGCTAATTGCGTCGTCGTCTTCCTTCATCTGCTGACTTCCTGGCACGCCGAGCAGCGGACAGTTGTAATTCGCAGCCGGTTCACAGGCCAGTCAGTGTCTGGCGGACGTGTGTCGGCGCATTGGCCCCGGGGCCGCATCTCGGGTCCGAGTCCGCCGCTACCCCCGGCTCACCGTGCGGTGAATACAGCTATCGGCGCTGCGGGCGTGCCATTCGCGTTTCCTGCGTGACGAGTTACGATCGTCTTTTATACCAGGAATTGTGAGTTGGCTTTAGATGACTGTCAGCTCCGGTGACAGAGTTCGTGTCTGGGGCAGACGGGGCAGCGCGTCGGTACGGTGCCACGTTCCAGTGATGCACAGACCCTGCCTCGCACGTATGTCTGCAACCTCAAGAAACGGAGCAAAAGGAGCGATTTACAACGGACAGGACAGTTGTGGTACGCCAGTCAGCGATGCTAACGACTCCTTTTTAGACCCTTGGAAGCATCTGCACGCTCCCAAAGGCCTGCCGTGGCACTTGTTACGCCGCACTTCGCCGACATGGCGCAGCACGGACCCGCCCACCCGCTCTATTCCTCACTCAGCTCAACCGTGTATTGCGTCACTCAACCACGTCACTCCGACGCGACCCACCGACACTCATACACACACGCAGAGCGTGAGTCTCGTGACGATACTGGGGGTCGTCGCGCCTGCGGCAACGCATCTCGCAACGCGGTAAAATCGGCGCCGCGGAGCGACAAGAACGTGTATCAACCGGACGCGTACGGCAGGCGGCACAGCGGCTTACACCAGCGAGTCCCGACACGTGCCGAAGCGGCGCAGAAGCGAAGCCCCCGGCGGGGCGGCCAAGCAGAGATCCGGGCAGCGTGGTGCTCTTCAAGCGCGGGTGGTCGGTGGCGCCGGTCGGCGTGGGATCGCGGCCGGTCTCCCCAGCCGCTGACGCCAGGCCTGGCCCCCCGGCGCCACCACGCCGTCGTAACTGGCAGTCAGCGGACCGTCGCTGTCGTAACTGGCGGCCGGTGGACCGTCGCTGTCGTAACTGGCAGCCGGTAGACCGTCGCTGTCGTAACTGGCAGTCGGCGGACCATCGCTGTCGTAACTGGCAGTCGGCGGACCGTCGCTGTCGTAACTGGCAGCCGGTGGACCGTCGCTGTCGTAACTGGCAGTCGGCGGACCGTCGCTGTCGTAACTGGCAGTCAGCGGACCGTCGCCTCCGCCACCGCCACCGTCTCAGGCGGGGATTTCGCAGAAGAAGGCCAGCTCGCTGTCGCAGTCGGCGGTCTCCCAGAAGCCGTTGAAGCTGTAGATGCGCACGCACTGCTGCGTGGCCTGCTGGAGCGGCTGGTTGCGGCCCCATGCCTCGAACAAGCCGGCCGCGGTCGTGCCTGTGTCAACAGACCGGCGGGGTGACGTCGCATCGGCGGGGAGGGTCCTGCTCACTGACACTGACACGCTGACTGACACGGCGGAGATAGAGGCAGAAGAGAACTCGGCAAGAGACAGGCGAGGAATGCACTGTACAGATCTGACAGCACCGGAGGTCCCGCGGCGTTTCCGTTTTGCCAGGCCTCAAGACGTGGAACGAGTGAGATGATGTCTGGGCTAGTAAAGCCACAGTCTTTCTCTGCTCTCTTCTTTCCAGCTGAGGATCTGTCCCGAGGATCGGCCGGGGATCTGTCCGAGGTTCTGCCGGGAGTCTGCCGAGGATCTGCCAGGATCTGTGCGAGGATCTGTCCCGAGGATCTGTCCCGAGGATCTGTCCCGAGGATCTGTCCCGAGGATCTGTCCCGAGGGTCTGCAAGGGATCTGTCCCGAGGATCTGCAGGGGATCTGTCTCGAGGATCTGTCCCGAGGATCTGCCGGGATCTGTACGAGGTTCTGCCGGGGGTCTGCCGAGGATCTGCCGGGATCTGTACGAGGATCTCTCCGAGGATCCGCCCGGGAGCTTACCATCCGGCCAGCGAAACTCTCCTCCGACTAGCCTCAGGCCGATCCACGCGTGGTAGGTGTTCCTCTGGAACTGCAGCCACTGCAAGCCAGATCACAGCAAGTCAGAGCCATACGAGCGGCTACAGTTACACTAAAGCTGCCATAGTTATGCTCCAGTGCTCCAAGGGCACGCAGGCCATGCGTTCTGCGTAGGTATTTTAGGCGTCATTGGGGCTTAACAATGCACTTAGCTGCTGAGGCTATGCGGCGTCACCTGCCTCTCACTGGCAGGAGGGACGGGCGCCACGGGGGCCGAACCCCGTACCCCTGGTTTCCCAGGCGCGCGGCTGCTTTCTGCGCACACTTCTGCATAAATCGTGCCGGTTTCTCTAAACTGGAGAGATGGGCATATCTCGGCACTGCAATAGCCACCGTTTAGACATCCCTTTAAATCAGAGAAACACAGCTAATGTGAATCTGAAACAAAATGTTACATGACATTAAACACGACGCAAAACAAAATATAATCTGCGCAACATATGGCTCAGCGCACGCTCCCTGCGCTAGTATGTGTGCTGCGTGGGTACAGCTTCGGGCGTTCCAACGGCGTCCCTATGGTGGGTGCCTGTCGGTGCACCCCACCGACTCAACATCTCAGCGACCGCCCGCGCCGGTAGCGCCGTGGCCGCGGCGACGGCGCTGCGCGCTAGCCGCCTACCGTCTGCATGCACCGGTTGAGGGAGGCGTCGGTGATCTTGACGAGCCGGGAGTCGGGGTGGTGGGCGCGGCAGACAACCGCCGCCTCGGCCCACGGCAGCGTCGGCTGCGTCACCAGCCGGAGGAAGGAGCCGGTGTTGATGCCCGCCGACAGGCAGCGCGAGTAGCCCGGCGGGATGGCTGCCGGCAGGGAGGCGCTGACGGTCGGGTGGCACCGGGCGGGCAGCAGACACCGCCGCTGGCCCAGCCGGACCAACAGGACGGAGGGCGGCGGGGAGCTAGCGGCCACATCCCGCCAGCATCTGACCATACACATTTACAGGGGTGATGTCGCCTGTGAGCTCAAATGTTGGTGCGCGTGGTAAGCGGCTCCCAGAAACCCGTGGTAACACACATTGCTAAAACAGCCGTCACACCGGCAATAGAGCATAAGACATCCGCTTGTGCGACGCACACAATTGCTGTATGGCAAGTCAACCATGATATCATCTACTGACGGCACCTATTTTGCATAGCATACCCATATGCCAATTTTCAGATTCCTGTTTATGTTCATATTATTTGTGTCAAACACCTGGACATCCACAAAGTTAGCAACTCTAATCAAAGCCCACACAGATTGCCTGCGAAGAACATGGTCACCACCCACCTGGCCTGGTGGTTGTTTGAACTTTCACTGTGGTGATAAAACTGCTAGGGAATGGAAGGTCAGTGTCACCCGTGGTGACATCACCTGCGGCTCCAGTGGGTTTAGTGGGTTTAGTAGATTCGGTGGTTGTTCCCTGGGTGGTAGCTTCAGACGTGACGATTATCAATGTGCGATCAGTGGTAGGTATTGTGGTCGGGTCGTTCATAGGCGTGGTGGGGGCCGTTGTAGATCCGGTCGTGATTGGTTCTGTCGTGGTGGGTTCCGTCGTGGTCGGTTCCGTCGTGGTCGGTTCCGTCGTAGTGGGCTCCGTCGTAGTGGGTTCCGTCGTGGTCGGCTCCGTCGTGGTCGGTTCCGTCGTAGTTGGTTGCGTCGTGGTCGGCTCCGTCGTGGTTGGTTGCGTCGTGGTCGGCTCCGTCGTGGTGGGTTGCGTTGTGGTGGGCTCCGTTGTGGTGGGTTCCGCTGTTTGGGGTCCCGTTACGGTGGGTGTCGTTGTGGGGGGTTCCGTTAAGGTAGGTCCCGTTGTGGTGGATTCCGTTAAAGTAGGTTCCGTTGTAGGATTTCCAGCCGGATCATCGGTGGTTGTTGGTTTTGTCGTCGTGTCCACCCGACGTGTGGGAGTGGTCGGCTCCGCACATATTCCAGTATCTGTAAACGGAACATTTCGGACTTTGGCATTCGCAGTTTAGCTCGGGACACGTCACAGATGAGAGCCGGGTGGCAACAGCCGGACACGTCGCCGACTAGCAACACATCGCATGAGAGCCGACTAGCAACACATCGCATCTCTATCTCAGAGCAGATACCGGAATAGCGTGTCATCCTACCGACTCAGTTGGCTGGACCTGCCCTGGTCCACTCACATTCCAGGGCTTCTGCTCTGTTGTTGGCGAAGAAAATGGTGTGGGGAGTGGAGAAGTTCGACGGGGAATTCTGCACTGCCCATATGGTCACTAAAATTGAGATGTGCATATCAGTAACTGTCGTATCCAAAATCAGAGACAATCAAAGAGGCGAAATGGTTATGCTACTCGTAGGACATTTTCCATTTAATGTACATCGTTTTGAAATTTTCTTGATATTCTTCTCGTCTCTTTTACTCTTAGCAGGCACCTCATTTTTCCGCAACATTATCATGCTCACCTGACGATTTCTCACCAACGCCTTACGGCAACCACGTGATTCCCAAAGCCCAGCTTGCATACAAACAATAAGCACCGTGTCTGACTCAATTAAGATGAAGTTCCTGTATGTTTTTTTGAAGTTACATGCTCGCACATGACGTTGTGTAATTCATAATGTTATGAATACCTTTCTAAACACAGTGACTTTAGACGAGGTCGGTGTTTTTAAGAGGCCACCCCGTTTGGAGCGTTCTGATGCGCATGTTGAGAACAAGTACTCGGGCCAGGCGTAACAAGCAAAAACTGTAGTCGCACATTGAAAACAGCGTGTGGCCCGCGGCGGGTTGATTCGCTGCGTGCCACAGTTACAGTAAAATGTGTTGGCAAGTCGAAAACTGTCAACAAAGAAAGCAAGCAAGGAAGTCATATTTTTTTTTGGGGGGGGGGGGCATAAACCGCATGCGGTCAGCGTACAATTACAGATTATTTGCCAGCAAGGATTATATAGCCGGGCATTACCTCGGTGATGATGCAGTCATTATATTGCTATAATCACAACAATGAATAATTAAAATAATATAAAACATGTGTTACGTATTCGGTTTACTCAGGTAGCCTTTTGTTACAACTTAGTGCTCATCACGTGCTGAGGTCTCCGGAAACCATATCCGCCATTGTAAATCCTCTCCGAATGATTTCTGAATTTGCATGCATCTTAAAATGACGAGGAAAAACGCATAGATTTGCGTAAAGATGCATGGGTCAACCCATCCCTGGTATGGATCACGAACCGAATGGAGAATGAGATGGGATCATGTCGCTTTACCGCTTTTAGATTTTCCACTTGAAGAGAGGTGGTTAAATGCGTGCATCGGAGACAAAGCAGAAATATGTCACATTTCAGCATGGGAGTAAAGGGACGATCAAAGCATTGTCATGCATTTCACATTCGTTGTGTTTACAAATCAAGTAGATCATGTCTACAAAAAACATGGTGCTTTCAACAGTCGGAAAACTAATTACGCAGGGATTTGATGCCAACAAGAACAAGTGTCATTAAATTGAAAACGGCACACGTCGGGCAGAGCTGCGTTCATGCCACATCTGGAGATATGAAAGCAGCCGTCAGATGTGATGAAATAAGCTCACTTTTAACCATAAATATACTTGTAGCTGGCAGAGACTGATCTAGCCCACAAAGTTTCTATATTTAGTAAATATGCTCTTGAATGCGTTACCGTGTGGTTGCGTTATCGTACCTTGCGCAACATTGGTTGAGAGCTAGCTGACGGCCTTCTACATGAAAAATCGCGCTCCTGAAGGCCAGTATGAACGACTCTACCATTAAGTTTTGATCGGTCTTAAACGCCGCATGTCTAGTGGAATGGCAGGAATTGAATGACGTTATGATGACGTCATGGATGCCTGGTTAGCCTTGAAATAGTCCGCACGTACCAGTCTCCTCATCTTTATGGGTGGGCAGCTCAACAGCCGGAGAGGTTTAGGTCTTAAGAAGGGCAGGGGTGTGAACTGTATCGAGTGATCTTCAAAATGCCTATTTCAGCGCAAAACCCCATACAAATGTGGAACAGTTCCCTAAAATTCTACATTGGCATATCCATTTTAAACGTTTTGTCCAGTTAGCAAAGCTGATTTTCTTGGCTGTATCTTCAAGTAAGTCTTCCACTTGAGGCAGCAACTTTCACAGAATTCTTCCATCGAACCCAGTGCCCATCAATGTAAAAAACAAAATTTCGTTGAACAAGATTTGCACTAACTTTGCCTGCACACCGCCATAATTTGCTCCGTATAGTTTCAAGTACATTGATGCAATGCAAAGTACGTGAATGTGTAATATCAATTAAACAGAAATGCGCTGCCAAAATCACAATCATTCGTCATCCAGTGTGGCAATGCTTTGACACACGAGATAAATTCTACCGTGCCATCACCGCAAAAGTCTAATCGCACCGTAAGGCATCGAAATAGCCATGCCTTTCCAAATAAACGCTGTAAAATTGACCCGACGTGGGCATAATAGTGATGTAGGCCGTACGTAAAGTGAGTTAGCGATGCATGCAGTGAGGACTATCTTTAAACTCACATTTAATAACGATGCTTTGAGTATTTTAAGCATTTAGTACCCCAAATGCCCTTTTCAGGTGCCGTGTTAGTCGTCAGCCACGCCCCAAACCAGCCTCAGCCAGACAGCCTCTGAAGACGTCCCTCTGCCTTCGGAGAGCGGAAATCACATCTCGCATGCATCGCAGCCGCTGTGGGCACGGCTGGACGCTGAAGTGCTGACCTGGCAGGCAGCCGGCGAACGAGTAGGGGTCGCCGATGTGACCGCGGCGGCACTGGCACCGGTAGCTGCCGGGCGTGTTGCGGCAGACCGTGTGTAGGCCCGGGCACGGCTGCTGCTGCCCGCTGCATTCGTTGATGTCTGTCAGCGCGAGCAGCGCGTCAGAGCCGGGAGCGTCTCACAGGGCGGTAGTGAGGGAGGCTCGCGGTAGAGTACCGAGAGAGACTCACGGTAGAATACTGAGAGCGGCTCACAGGGCGGCAGGGAGAGAGGCTCGCGGTAGAATACCGAGAGAGACTCATGGTAGAACACTGGGAGCGGCTCACAGGGCGGCAGTGAGGGAGGCTCGCGGTAGAGTACCGAGAGAGACTCATGGTAGAATACTGAGAGCGGCTCACAGGGCGGCAGTGAGAGAGGCTCGCGGTAGAATACCGAAAGAGACTCACGGTAGAGTACTGAGAGCGTCTCACAGGGCGGCAGTGAGGGAGGCTCGCGGTAGAGTACCGAGAGAGACTCACGGTAGAATACTGAGAACGTCTCACAGGGCGGCAGTGAGAGAGGCTCGCGGTAGAATACTGAGAGCGGCTCACAGGGCGGCAGCGAGAGAGGCTCGCGGTAGAATACCGAGAGAGACTCATGGTAGAATACTGAGAACGTCTCACAGGGCGGCAGTGAGAGAGGCTCGCGGTAGAATACCGAGAGAGACTCACGGTAGAATACTGAGAGCGGCTCACAGGGCGGCAGCGAGAGAGGCTCGCGGTAGAATACCGAGAGAGACTCATGGTAGAATACTGAGAACGTCTCACAGGGCGGCAGTGAGAGAGGCTCGCGGTAGAATACCGAGAGAGACTCATGGTAGAATACTGAGAACGTCTCACAGGGCGGCAGTGAGAGAGGCTCGCGGTAGAATACCGAGAGAGACTCACGGTAGAATACTGAGAGCGGCTCACAGGGCGGCAGCGAGAGAGGCTCGCGGTAGAATGCCGAGAGAGACTCACGGTAGAACACTGGAAGCGTCTCACAGGGCGGTAGTGAGAGAGGTTCGCGGTAGAATACCGAGAGAGACTCACGGTAGAATACTGAGAACGTCTCACAGGGCGGCAGCGAGAGAGGCTCGCGGTAGAATACCGAGAGAGACTCACGGTAGAATACTGAGAGCGATTCAAAGGGCAATAGTGAGAGGCTCGCGGTAGAATACCGAGAGAGACTCACGGTAGAACACTGAGAGCGTCTCACAGGGCGGCAGTGAGAGAGGCTCGCGGTAGAATACCGAGAGAGACTCATGGTAGAACACTGGGAGCGTCTCACAGGGCGGTGGTGAGAGAGGCTCGCGGTAGAATACCGAGGGAGACTCACGGTAGAATACTGAGAGCGGTTCAAAGGGCAATAGTGAGAGGCTCGCGGTAGAAAACCGAGAGAGACTCACGGTAAAATGCTGAGAGTGGCTCACAGGGCGGAAGTGAGAGAGGCTCGCGGTAGAATACCGAGAGAGAGACTCACGGTAGAATACCGAGAGCGGTTCAAAGGGCAATAGTGAGAGGCTCGCGGTAGAAAACCGAGAGAGACTCACGGTAAAATGCTGAGAGTGGCTCACAGGGCGGAAGTGAGAGAGGCTCGCGGTAGAATACCGAGAGAGAGACTCACGGTAGAATACTGAGAGCGGCTCATATGGCGGTAGTGAGAGGCTCGCGGCCGAACACACAGAGCGGCCAACAGAATAATAATAATAGGCTTTCCTGGAAACAGGAGAGACTCCCCACAAGATCACAAGAGAGAGACTACAGGCCACAGAGTAACACCGAGAGAGGCTGAAAAGGGAGAATCCCACAGAGAGGGGATGCTCGCAACATAACGTTGATAGTGGCTCAAGAGACAAGAATCGCTCTCGTCCTCCCACCGAGCGCCCACAGACGGCGCGTGGGGCGCGGCGCGTGCACCGACCTTCGCACTTGCGTACGATCAGCCACCAGCCGGGCGGACACTGGAACTGGGTGATGGTGGTCGGGAACCCTGGAACGAGACCAGGGCTCTGCAGCTGGTGTGGCCGGCCCCCCGCTATCAGCTGACCGGCGGCCCGCCAGTCACCCGGCCGGGGTCACGGCGGAGCGCAGGGCAGGCTTTTGCGGCATGTACGGAGGCCGCCAGGTTGACCGCGGTTGGTCGGTGCGGGTCTGACGTACGGCAGCGATTTCAGTGGGCCCGGCATCGGTGAGCAGCTGGGTTTGTTGCTCGACCCGCCACCCGTATCAAGTGCCCGGGGACATTGTGGAGGAGAACATGGCACACGTCGATTACGCAGAGGGTTTTGAGGGCAAAGAGATCGCGGTAAGAATGTATAAATACTGGGAAGCACCAGAAGGCAGCAGTCAATGGATGATGCAACGCTTGGTGGCAGCAGTTTTGTCCAGATGCAAGCGGACGATAACAGAAGATAATCGGTGTCGAATGAGGCAGCTGACAGGCCTAGTACCAAATCCTGAATGCTAAAGCCGGCACCAACAACTACAGCGTTTGGTTCGCGAATACTACGTGTTCGGGGTAGGACGAGGTCCAGCACCATCAGTGCACGACCACACGCTTGTCATCCACGGACGGAACAGGGACCAGGTCGGGGACTCCGGACGTCCGGCGCTCGGCTTTGTGAACGGTGCAGTCCTAATCCCCTCGGCTGTGTGAACGGTGCAGTCCTAATCCCCTCGGCTTTGTGGACGGTGCAGTCCGACTCCCCTCGGCTGTGTGAACGGTGCAGTCCCACTCCCCTCGGCTATGTGAACTGTGCAGTCCTACTTCCCTCGGCTATGTGAACGGTGCAGTCCTAGTCCCCTCGACTGTGTGAACGGTACAGTCCTACTCCCCTCGGCTATGTGAACGGTGCAGTCCTACTCCCCTCGGCTGTGTGAACGGTGCAGCCCTACTCCCCTCGGCTATGTGAACGGTGCAGTCCTACTCCCCTCGGCTATGTGAACGGTGCAGTCCTAATCCCCTCGGCTATGTGAACGGTGCAGTCCTACGCCCCTTGGCTGTGTGAACGGTGCAGTCCTAATCCCCTAGGCTATGTGAACGGTGCAGTCCTATTCCCCTCGGCTATGTGAACGGTGCAGTCCTACTCCCCTCCATGCGTGTGGTGTTCAGTTAAAAAACCCAAGCCCTACTCTTGACACGTACGCAAGTGCACACAGCGACTGCAGGTGTCACCAGATCCTTCAAACTGCGGGTTATTCAGTCACTCGCAAGGCAGAGGCCAACCGTGGACGAGCGGAGCTATGAACCGGGCTGCACGGCCGCTCTCGAATTTGGGACACTCCGCTCGTTTTCAACGACGGACCTGACAGCTGGGATGAGGGAGGGCAACACTGGGTTACCCGTACAAATGCCTGATCTGTTCAGAAATATTGACACGCCGCGCACAGTACATTCTACGCTTGTTCACCACATGTTCAACAGAGGGAGCACGTGGCTGTATGAACAACTTTTCCACGTGCGATAAAGTATCTAGTGCTGTACACACACTTTGTAAAGACTCATCACATTGACGGTGGCGGTTACTGGCACTGCTGACACTGAAATAAGTAGCCCGTGCTCCGAGCGCCCGTATAGCTGCGGCAGCTATCTCCGTACGCATCGCAAAACATATACTCACGTTCGTCGACAAATGGACTGTACAAATAATCTTCCGGGGTGCCTTAAAAAACTTGAACATACATACAATGGGCATGCAGCCCCAACACGGAAAGAAGGCTTTCCTTGAGCGCCCTCTTTAACGACCCCCTCCCTCATCCTCATGCCCTCCCGACACCGGAGCGCGATACTTTCCCCTGGTGGTATCTGATCGAAACTCGCCGACACCGGGCCGGCGCCGCCGGACCGCCTGCGGGTGTACCGCTGGTGAGACGGTGCCGGCTGTGTCGGCTGTCCGCGTCACAGAGGGCTCCTCCGCCGCTCCTCGACCGCCTCACCTGCGCTGAAGAGCGCGGCGGCGGCGCCGTCCGCCCGCGGCTCGTCCAGACTTGGTGCTACTGCCTGGCCAGAGACAATCACGCAGAGCGCGGCCAGCGCCTGCGAATGGCCATGTCAGGGTCAGAGCCGAGTCAGAGTCAAAACCCAGTCGGAGCCAGAGCCGAGTCAGAGTCAAAACCCAGTCGGAGCCAGAACCAGAGCCGAGTCAGAGTCAGAGCCAATTCAGGCTCAGAACCGAATCAGATTCGAGCCAAAGCCACAGCCGAGGCAGAGTCAGAAACGGGTCAGATTCAGGGCCAAGCCAGAGCAAAGTCATGGTCAGAGCGCAGTCAATGATAAGATCGGAGTCAGAGCAGAGCCAGAGTCAGAGCCGCGAGAAAGTCACAAGGACCCTCACAAGGACCCTCAGCGGACCCGGCAGAGGTGCGCTACACGTTCATGAGGTCTGTCACAGGGGGGAGGGGGAAGGAGGGCACACATTTACAGAATTCAGTGTAACGCCTGGGAGCGGCGTATCGAAGGAAAGGCTTAAAGAAAATGTACCCCATTTGAAGGTGTCGAAGCAAGCATCATATATGATGAAATAACCTAAGTTATAACTATTGGCGCACCATTAAGTGAAAAGACTGCCCTAGACAACACAATTTTTCTGCCATTCCAAATATCCTCATGTAAATATGCTCCTAAATACGTCGTTGATTGCTTCTAAATATCCCGCACAACGTTAACTGAGACCAATTGACGGCCGTTATATCTGGACATCGTGCTCACGAGCGCCAGACATGAACGATTCGACAATCATATTTTTGTTAGCCTTGATCACCGCATGTCCAACATAATGGCAGGATTAAAACAACTAAGATAGCGTCATCGATGCCCTGGTGACCTTGAAATAGTTTGCGCGAAATAGCCTGCACATCTTCGCGGGCGTGTAGTTCAGGAACTAGAGGGGTCTTAGGAAGGGTAGAACTGTGAACTGCACCGAATGACCTTCAAGATGTCTACTTCAGCTCGAAAGCCCATACATATGTGGAACATTCCCTGTAAACCATCGGTTCCTGACAGCATTTGAACCTAGAGAGATTTCCCGCCAATCCCGCTGGTCGATTCTCTTGTAAGTATTCAGCCGTGGGCAGAGCGGCAGCGCCAGGTAAGTCTGGTCAGCTTACGGATGGCTGCTGAGGTCAATGTTCGCAGAGTATATCGCCGGTAACGCCAAATTCTAGAACAAATGCCAAAAACTAGCGCTAGAAACCAGTTAAGTTAACTGGCGGTAGTCCCACAAGATATCTTTACTACGTGCTCTTTATCAGGCACCTAATTCCAGAGGGCACCACAAAGGGCCCCAATCTGTATTCTCATGAGACACCAAATCCCATGGCGCAGCGCTTGTTGTGCCTCCCACCTCGAACGAAATCCTCGATCGGTTTCGGGGGCCCGTGTGCGAGCACAAAAATCTTGATTTCGGGGAACCATGGCCCTTGTCTTCAAAATGAATTTCCGTACACTCTGACGAAATTCCTGGTCAGCTTGGTCGGCGTTGATATCTTGGTATTATGCATGTATCGAAACGAATATCAGCATCAAATTAAAATTTTCCCGCCGATGCTGCTCGATATTTTAGTTGTATTATATGTATTAATTATTATATTATATATTATTTTTACGTATTATATTTATATTATAACATATTATTATTATATTCATTATTAATAATAAATTATTATTATTCCAATTTAAATTTCAATTCAACAGGCATCGCGCATCACTCGTCAGGAACCATTCAAACATGTGAATGATCTTAAACTAGCACGCACCACGCATCAAGGCTTGTATCATGTTAGCATAATCGACCATGATGAGTCCGGTTTGATGAGCCTAATTTTTGTAAGAATATGCTTTTATAAATGGATATCGTAGCAATGACTAGCAATCGTTCCTTGCCTAAAACCCTGAGCAGGATCGGCAAACGATTTTGAATCTACTACTGATATTCGTTATGATGAAAGGATGTTGCCGAAATAGCAACGCATCTCTCTGTCCATTCTCCTGGCTTTTCTACGAGGAATAAGGGTATTACCACTGTCTTCTCTATTCTTCTCTTCCTCTTCTTCCTCTTCTTCTTCTTCTTCCTCCACTCCTTCTTCTTCTCTTCTTCTCTTCCTCGCAAATGCATTTAACAACTTATGCAAGATCCCTCTTCAGCAATGAGGATGATAAATGTGTAAGGCAACAACACCAGCAGTCGAATATGTTCGTATTTTTCAGGCGATAACAAACTCGTGTAGCCGCTTTGTGGATAGGGAAGATCACGCACAACTGAGTCGTTCCGTCTTGGCGTTAAGAAAGGACTACTGTTGTTTGTCAAAGTGATAATCACTTTTCACACTTTTAACAGCCGCTGAACTTTAATTTGAAAAAGAAACCCATACACATACCTAGTTTGTGACATGTCATCAGATCACGTTTTTAGATGTCCGAAATATTGCGCATAATCGACATCTTTGGAGACATTGACAACACAAGCTAGCCTTCGCCATAGCAAAACTGCGCGCGTCCCATAACATACGTGGTTGGGTACTGGCGCGACCAAACAAATGCGGGTGCAAACGCTCCAGATCTACACGATAACGATCTTCTCTTATTGGGGGCATGACGGCCGAGTGGTTTGGGCATTTGGCTCCCACGTGAGGGGCCAGTGTACGAAGCCAGGCTGCGTCATGGTCCCTGAGCGCTAAGATGCCTTCTGCAGTCGCTGGCGCCTCGTAAAAGGGTGCGCGACTACATGCGTCATGCTTCGTTTTTTGGCAGGTTCATCGCAAAAACAGCAGCCGCGTTTTCCGATGAATTCTTTCCTTCAGATGCAATATAATTGCGCATTTCGGATATGTAGTATACCTTAAAGCCATCTGTTTTTTAACCTGTGGAACTCATATTACTTATGCATCACGCGGGTCACATACTTAAGTTAGAATTTAGCAATTTTCGCACTCCTTTGCGATACCATGCAGCTGAAATTCGGATTGTTTCCAAGCTGACAACACAACGCATTTTACTTTTCCAAGGAGCTGGCCATATGTTTCATTACAATAAAGTAGATCGCTTCAAAAGCATGCGAATTTCAATACCCTCGCTGCTTTCTACCACCACCATTTCAATCTTTGCGTCACATGTCACTTGAGTGACATCGCGGCTTAGACATCGTGTACAAGTTATTGCCTTTGCGTTTACCTATTCACCATGACGCTCCACTCAGTTGGGTCCCCGCCCCATCTACCAGGGTGAGAGGCGGGAGTCGTACAGTTGCGGTGTCGTAAAGCACCAATGACACGCAAGCATTCACTATGATGTTAATTATCTAAACATGCAACTTCCTGCTGATTTCGTTGTTGACGCACGTTAGTTGATCGGTCTCTGAAAAAGACAAATGTGCACGGTGTCCATACACAACCACCTATAACTAGCCTTTCACGATGCGAAAAGGACGATAGCTTGCGAAGAAAAAGAAGGATCTGAAAATGAAAGGCCGAAAGCCGGGATATTTTGTGAGAGGGGGGGGGGGGGGACAACAAGTTAGTTCCAGGGGCAAGGTAGTGAAGCGCGGCCCCTCCCATGGAACAATCTTGGAATCTTGGAACATTGTGCAATCTAATAGTACACCTAAAAAATCTGGAGCGTTTTTTCGTTGCTCTTCAGCTATGGGCCCTATATGGCTCGACCAGTGACCTGCGTCTCACGAGGCTGATGCGGCGGCGCGCTCGAATTCCGCATTCGCTCACTGTTACCTGAAATGCGATGTTGGCGCCTGATTTCACCAGCACAGCCAATAGCATTGGAGCCTTTCGCACCGAATAGTTCCATAATTAGATATGTCATGTCTCAGGGACACGTTAAAAGTACAAACATGGATTGGAAATATATTTCCGTGGTGTCAGATTTTAAGAACAACTGCCAAGTTATGTTTATTTCAATGAACTAGTAAAGTATTGGGACCTGGTTCAGTGTGGTGGAGACCCAGCCCAATATTGCGGGGCCCAGCCTAATGTCGTAGGGGCCCTGCCCAACATTAAGGTGGGGTGGGGGTGGAGGTGTCGCGGAGTGGGGTTTCTAACAAGCCCCCCTCCCCCAAATAGACAAAACGTTCCACCTTTGATTCTGCCGTAGTTATTACGCGACACTTTAGGAAAATCAGGTATGGTATGCCGGAGTGTGCAGACCGTAAAATCACCGCAGTCGGGATTACATTGTAAGCACTTATCCTTGCAAAGTTCGCCCGGGTCGACCGCTGGCTCACAGCTCGCCTGACGCCGGACAGTCCTGTCAGGCAGACGCCCCCCAAAGACGCGCTTACCCAAGAGCAGACAGCGGCCCGCTGGCGTTCCATAGTGATTTCCGACCCGTCGCGCCGTGCGAGCCTACACACACTGACCCGGGGCCAAGGTCGCCGGCCTCGCCTAGCCCCAGGCTCCCCACAGTGCACGGCACATTAGAGATGCAGGCTTCCGTCCCGATCGGACCCATGGGCCCGGGCGCCACTTCCTGCAATAGGAGCCGTCTGTCGTATCTGGTGGGACTCTTGCTGGGACGCATCACAGATATTATAACATTCTCAAAGCATCAGTTCCCGCCTATGACTGATTCATACAATGCGGATATTGCACACTCTGGTGCGGTGAGGTGCGAGACAAAATCTGCATACCCAGCCTGCCCTGCCGGCTGGTGAGGTCTCCGACTCGAGACCGAGCAGCAGAACTCCCGCGACAGACGGATGTAAAGGGCTGTGAACCTGGCTTCATCACAGGCCAAAGATCACATCACACGCATTTCATTACAGTACCCGACACTTTGCAGTAACTCAGCATTCATTTGTCGGGAGGCGTGGGTGTGTCTTGAATGCGTCGATGTTGTAGGATGGGAAGCACAGGAGGACGCGCAGCAGACGCAATGTACGTCATTGTCATGCCCTGTCGGCAAAATTTGAAGACTTGATGGGGAAAAACTCCGCACAGGTCGCTCGGTAACGCTCGTCGCTCATCAAGCACTGGGGAAAGCTTGACTACAGGGACTCCGGTAACCAGACAACAGTAAAAATTAGCCCCGCTGCACCAACGTTTTTACGCCGTCGCCTTACAAGGCCAGCGTGGCAAACGAACCAAACCAAACCCAGGGGAAATATGACACTGGAAAGCTGAATCGAACTGAATCGGATAGGCATGACTTAAACGGTGCAGATTGTGACGACTGACACAAGTCGTGCCATAAGGGTCAAATCAACACTTGAGTAGTTAACACTTTAGCTACGCTTGAGTAGTTAGTACAGTTTCTCTGGTTATCTCAGTAACTTCACATGACACAACAGTCAGGAAATGGCGTTAAATAATTCCGAGAAAACCATTCAATGGGCAATGATCCCCCATCGACAGGCGTGACCCGGGACATGTCGTGCCTGGTCAAAGAAACGAGGGTTATCGCTGCAGTGGTCCGTCCGACCGGCCAACTAAGAACGAAGTAAGCCGCACCAATGGAATAAACATTCTTAAAACGGTTTTCAGCGCCGTGTGATATGTGCCAGTAAGGTTTAAGTCGCATGGCATTCAAACTGTCAAGGCGGCCTCAAACATCAGGTTTAACCCGGTTTGAACTGGAATGACCTGACCTTGCAATCTAAAACCAGAATGATAGAAATGGACTTCAAAGGCTTAACACGCGCCCGGGTGGCCGGCTAGATACCATTCGCTCGGGTGGGGGATCAATTTGACCCCTGAGATCTCGGGAGTTAAGAAAGCTAGAGACACCAAATTTACAGGGAGTCTTTACCTGTAGGTGAACTCACTTAGATCACAGTTTGAGCTTCCTAGGTCATGACCTTCAGGTCAAATAAGGTCAAGTAAGGTCAAATTCCATGTTGGTCTCCAAAGAGCCCCAAGGGCCTAGGCAACTGTTTCTAAGCAAAAGGTCAAAAGCCCATCTGAGGTCAGTGACCTTTTTTGACCTTTTGAGAGTCATGGTGACCAAAATCATACAAGACGGCCTTGAGTTTTGCATTTGAACAAGCGACAAAGATTACGCTGGGCGGTATGTTTTTAAAACAAAATTTCGACCCGGATCATCTTAGGTCAATGACCTCTTCTGACTTCTAAAAAGTTAATGGGAGATGTCTTATGCGGTTCTTGCTGTCAATAAATTCGAATTGAGCACCACAAATTATCCCATAACGTAAGCCCTAGAGTAATAAATCAGGTTGGTTGTGACCTTGGTCTGACCTTCGTACCTGATCTTAAGTCAACGTAATCTGCTCATTCAATATTTGTGGTGCCCAAGAAAGCATCTCAGAGATGTATGGCTTCGCCAAGCTCTCCGTTATTGTATCAGATTGGACGATTCCCTAGAAATTGCATTCGCTGAAATCATGGCCTGACTTTGACCTGCCATAGGTCAGCGACCTTAAAAGGTACATCTAAATTTCTGATGTCAAACGATCCGCTATTCAGTTGTCTACAGCATGTAAAATTTGGCGCGGCTACGCCGCGTCGTTCGGAAACCATTCTGGAAAAGACCTTCTAGGTGATCAATTTGGCCCCCCACCCGAGTGCGTGTTAAGGTAAGACCACAGCGTAGAAAGCCCCTTTGAGGTGCATTTTCTGGGAAAAATAAACGCCATTTAACTTTTGAGCGGAGTGTGACCAACAGGATCTGACAAAAAGGTTACAGGTCTTGAACTGTTCAGGTCAGAGGCCTAGCATTTTAACGGCGTGTGTACAGCTAATGTAAACTAACCTGACCAAAATCCAAGCGGCATGCCTACAACCGTTCATCCCAAAGGGCCTCGCGCGCGGCGGTGATGGCACGTGGCAGGCAAGATTGTCACTTGGCTTCACCAAACTGCTCCAATCCTGAAAACTCGCGCCAGCGCGACCTGGTGAACTTACACGGGAGGGCTCTCATGCCGACAGTTGACCTTCCGTGCACCACGCGGTATCGTTAAACGACCTTATCAAGCAAATATTGTTTATATTGTCAATGCCCGACGTTTCAAGCTGCGCCCATGAACACGAGTGAACCAGGAGCTCAAAGCCTTTCTTGCTTTCATCATGTTAACGCGGTAACCCAAAGGCATGCAATGAACGGCATCTGATTGCAAGCAAACCACTGCAAATGGTTCAGCCGGCAGGAATGGGCACTCCTGTGCACGCCCTAATACGACACCAATGTTAAAACACCAAAACATGGGTTGCGCGAGAGCGGCAGGTGGGGTATTGTTGCTTGCAGTAACACAAAGCAATAACATTCCGAAAAGCATACCGATCGAGTCCACCGTTTTTAGCTGGGTGGGGCACAATATTTCGTGTAGTGACGGAGCTGACCAGCAGTCGTGTCGCACGTAACACAAACGGATACCCTGCTACTCCTAAGACATGGCGTCCACGAGCCCTTGCAGGTCGGTCATCACATGAGGCCCAGTCCGCGCGTGAGTCGCACGTCACCCCGCGTCGTTGCACAGACCACTCCACGACATCTCGGCGGGGGCTACCGCTGGTCAGCGCACAGCAAGGGTGCTCCCGTTAATCCTGATGGCTGCCAGGGGCGCGCAGAAAGCCCTCCGGGAGCGCAAGTGACAGCCCACCCAGCAACAGGGAGCAGCCAGCGCACGAGCTGCTCCTTTTTCGCAGCTGACTCTGCGGCTACGTTCGGCCGCTTTAGCGAGAGCAGCTCCAGTGAGGCATCTGATCCAGTACCGTTGCGCCACCACTGGTCCAAACACACCTTGTCACACAGCCCGTCCAGTCACCACAGCGCAGCCCATCACAGCTCGTCCCACCGGCGCTCGTCCAGCGCCTGCGCGTCCGCAGACTCGGCGTCCGGGAAGGCCAGCCGCTCCGGCTCCGGGTACTGGGGCCGCTCCACCACGCCCGCGCCGAACTTCAGCTCCAGGAACTCGCGCGCCCGGTTCGGCACCGTCACGTTCACGCCCACGAACGGCATCGTCTCCAGCGGCCGCAGGAAGTGCTCGGGGAACTCGCAGTCCTGCCGGTGCGACGCGAACCACGTGTCCTTGGTCATGGTGCCGTTCCGCGAGTAGAACGGGAACACGTCAACATGTACGCGGTTGGCAGCGCTGTACTGCACGCGGAAGAAGCGGCCCTCCGGCGCCTTCTCCCAGATGAAGCCCTGCTCGTCGCGCACGGGCGCCTTGGCGGCGGCGTGGAGTTGAGCGCATGACGGCACGTCTTCCAGGTAGACGCCCACGTCCACGTCCGAGTCCCAGGGGATCACATCTCCGGTGCGCACCGCACCCAGCAGGCTGCCGCCCTCCAGCCAGAAGCGCGCGCCGCACGCGGTCAGCGCGGCGAACACGTGGCGCGCGGTGCGGCGTAGGTGGCGCAGGCAGCAGGGCGGTGTCCAGCGGCCGCGATACAGGTAGTCCGGCGTGTCGCCGGCCAGGGAGGCGAAGCAGCGCGCCGTGTCGCGCGTGCAGCCGAACCAGCGCGAGCGGCCGCCGCGCGTCACACGCTTCACCTCGAACTGCCGGTAGAACTGGGCGCGCCGGTGGTGGCGGTACTGGCTCAGCTTGTCCCGCTGCCGCTGCGTCAGCGCGGACGGTGTCGGCGTCAGCATGACCTCGTCGCTGATGACCACCTACGGACAAGGGAACTGCGTAGGCTGGTGCCAGAGGCGGAATGAGCGGGATTCATGACTGACTGGCATGGGCAGAATGTGCCGTAGGCCTCGCAGGGGCGTACCGCAGATAATCAGCGTCGAGGAACGTCGGGCTGCCCTGCTGTATTCCTTGACTGACAACTCCACTGGGAAACTCGTACCAATTATATATTTGACACTCGGGGTACTTCAGGATTCATCAGCATCACCACGTCTTTGTTTATCAAGGCGATGGTGGTATTATTTATGTTAGTTTCACGTCGCTCCCAAAGACAATATGCGCAATGCACCATTACAGGTATGACTATCATTGAAGCTTGGATGGTCAGCCGTGACGCTCCAGGAAACGGTCAAAATTTCATCACCCACCAACATCTCTTGGCGCCACAACATCATCCACTCATCATTACAGCTGCTAGCTATTATCCGCTGTTATCAGCATAAGCTGTTATCACACAGAGGCAACGCGGTACCCACCTGTAGCCCGGCCCGGGCCGTCTGCACGTACAGACACTCGGGCGCCGGCCGGCAAAATGGGTCGGCCAGCCGCCAGAGCAGCTCAGCCGGCAGCAACAGGCCGTGCGGCCCGCTGACTCCGTCACAGCGCCGGCCCCCGGCAGCCGCATACTCCAGTGTCCAGCGGCGCGCGTCCAGCCGCACGCGCTCGCACGCCAGCGCACCAGCCGGCAACGCCACCAGCGCCGCCTGCCGGCCGCTCACCAGCGCCGCCAGCCGGGCGAAGTCCGAAACAGCTACGAAGTCGGGCAGCAGGAGCACGTGCGTAGTGTTGACGAGGCCGCGGTGCAGGCGCTCCAGCACGGGAACGTCGATGGAAGGAGAGGTGGTGTGAAGTAGGCAGGGGGGTGCCAACTTCAGTGGCGGGTATGGGGGGAACTCGCTGACGACCAGCACTGAGGAGAACTGCTTGGCAAGCTCGGCACATGTTGAGGAAATATTGTTAGCAAAATGTTCAAATTCTACCAGCACAGGGGTGATACTTGCATGGTGCTCGCCAAAAATCCAGTGTGTGGAACAGGAATATAAGATGAGAATACCAATCACTACCAAAATTCCCCAGGAAAATTGTGACAGGGCCATATCTGAAATGAGAGGAAATTTGAGGATACACTTATCAAAAGCCACTCAGAATGACAAGTCAGGTTAGGTCATATTGCTCCAGTAGCTTGTACAAGTCATCAGGATGTCACACTTTAATCTCAATGACATCCATAACATGTTCATGCTTAGATGACAACATCCTACAAATGGGCTCATGGTATGCTAAAAATGAGCTCATCATTATCAAGGCAGAGGGCAAACCATCTGGATAGGATTAAAAAGATCCAGACTAAGGGGAAAGAATTTGGCTCTACAGTTGCAAACAGCATGCAAACCCTGCAACTGTAGCATAACACCTGACACTGTGCTGTGATTTGTAAGTTAAATGACCATTAGCCAAATCTGACCCTTGAAAACAATAATGCATTTTGTATAACAACAATTTTCTAAAATGAATAAATGCTAAAAATACCTACACATCATGCCAGAGGGCAAGTACCAACACGGATCACGCAATTCCCCCGCACGTACATTCCCAACAATACTGAATGGCTACCTTAATAAATTTATCACCAAGTGAGAACAACACACGATCAAAATAATGCAATATTTTTAAGGCATATCTTACGGTTCGGATTGGGACGTTCCTTAAAAACCAATCACCCATACTGCAATGGCAGTCAGATGTCGGGGCACAGTTTGTGTGGCCTCGGTTCGTAATCCAGATGTACTGGTTAGGGCCTTGGTACCTTGCTTGGTACTAGTGGGGTCTAAAAAGCCGGCGTGTGACGCGGACGCGCAGGTTTTCCGAAACGGCTCGTCCGATCACCTTGAAGCCTTCGCCAATCAATTGCAACGTGCAACGGGGTGAGTCATATGAGGAATATCGAGGCCTGACCTGAGGTCAAACACCTCAGAAACGCAAAGGGAAAATTTTACATGCAAATGCAGATAGCTTAGATTTCAGAGGCTACCGAAGCGATCACTGTAAAACCTTCATCATTAGTTGCCCCATACCTGGTAACCCGTGCGGTTTGAAATTTGGTGACCCTAGGTCAGGTCGAAAGTCATCAGATTTTATGAACTCCAAAATTCTTGCTTGCAGACCACTCATAGGTCAGAACCTACCAGCAGTGATTGGTTTGGTAGGTTCTGAGCAGTAAGTAGTCTGCAAGCAAGAATTTTGGACTGTGAAACTTGATGACTTTTGACCTGAACTAGAGTCACCAAATTGGGAACTACAAGAGGCAATCAGGTATGGGTGACCCAGTGGTACAGTCTTGGCACTGCTCAGTCTGATAGGTTCTGAGCTGTAAGTTGCCTGCAAGCAAGAACTTTGGACTTTGTGAGCTTTGGCAACTTTTGACCTGACCTAGGGTCACCAAATTTAGGTTTGCAAGTGGGCATCAGGTGTGCGGCATACAATGGTGAACATTTGGCAGTGATTGGTCTGGTAGGCTGTGAGCTGCAAGTTGTCTGCAAGCAAGAATTTTGGACTTTGTTAAGTTTAATTACTTTTGTCCTGACCTAGGGTCACCAAATATTGGAACTGCAACAGAAAGTCAGGTATGGGTCATCCAGTGGTTAAGGTTTCACAGTGTTTCGCTTCATGTTTTTGAGGTGTTTGACCTCAGATCAGGTCTCGATATTGCCTCCCCATGACTCACCTGATTGCGTGGAGTAGATTGGTGAAGGTTTCAAGGCAATTAGAGGAACCATTACAGAAGATTTGTGTGTCTGAGTCATATGCTGGTTTTTTAGGCCTTGCCAGATATTGTAGCCCATTGAACCTGTGCTGGTGGGCAGCAGTGAAACTGGGCACTGAGTGCATTGAGAGGAAAGATTATGTGTGGTATGACAGAAATATTTGGCTGAAAAGTATCCCTTATTTAGTTGTGTGAGTGTGGCATACATGGTGGTAGCCAAAAGCTACCACCCTAGACCCGACCTTTTTGGCTGCCACCCTAGACCTGTTGTATGTGCTTAGGTCATGGTTACAATTCTGCACTATGCAATAGAAGCAAATTGATAGATTGCTTTTGAACAAGTGTAACAACCAAAGTTAGCATGATTATCTTCCCTACCACCTTAGCATTGTTGACCAAGTGACAAGTCACAGTGGCAGCAGATGCTCTAGGGGATGGTTTAGCCTTTTTCTCCCAAGGACTGTGGAGTAAATACACATCTTTTGTTGCTTATGTACATGCAATGCATTGCTGTTATGGTGTAACTGTGGTAAGCATGGGAGACAGCCATTCCCTAGCCACAATTAATTTACCACAATTAGGATGATGTGGTTCTGAGCAAGTTGAGGGCTGTCCTTTCACATTGGCTTGAATCAATGGTAAAAAACTGAGTTTGCATTCAAAGGCATGAAGCTTTTATGTACATGTCAGCATTACTCAGTGTTCAGGCTAAATGACATACCTTTCCGGTTTGCTGGATGCTCCTGTTTATTCAATGACAATACCATTACCATTTTGTTTCCTTTCCAGGCTGAGCCATCATATGGTCTGAAGAGACAGGCAGAGCTGCTTTGGGCTGGCTGCAGCAGACACCTGCCCTGCCCTGCCCTGCCCTGCCCTGCCCTGCCCTGCCCTGCCTGCCCTGCCCTGCCCTGTCCTGATCTGACCTGACTGTGCTGACCTGACCTGACCTGACCTGACCCCAGCTGAGGCATCATGGACACAGACCTGCAAGGGGAGCTGGAGGCAGCGCCACCTGCCGAGCGGCCGCGCAGCAAGGTGGCGCTGGTGATGGCCTCCATCACGGGCGCCGCCGCCGTCGGCCTTACCGTTGTCAGCTGGCCCTTCGTGGCGCCCGCCTTCAGAAAGGTGACGTCACTGACGACCGCTCGGTCGCCGATCGGTTAGGGGTGGTCATATCTCCCAGACAGCCAGAGGAATAGCTTGTGATTTCACCCATTTATGATATCCCTAAGCATTGAAAGTTAGAATCAAGTGCCACAAAACTATCGCATGGCCACTGTGTACGGGACATGTCCCAGCAGGTGGGCCACTCCCCATACCATCAGTTGCCTTTCGCTAGGGGCTGCGGGCTCGCGCATACCAGCCCTGCGCTGTCCGTCCCCTCTTCAAGCTCTTGTGACCGGGTCTTTGACCATGTGTGACGCTGCGGACCGTGTGTGACCTAGCCGACCATGCGTGACCCAGCTAACTATGTAGGGCCCAGCTGACTGTGTGCGACCCAGCTGACCATGTGGGACCCAGCTGGCCATGTGGGACCCAGCTGACCATGTGGGACCCAGCTGACCATGTGGGACCCAGCTGACCATGTGGGACCCAGCCGACCATGTGGGACCCAGCTGACCGTTTGTAGCCTGGCTGACCGTGTGTGACCCAGCTGACCGTGTGTGACGCCGCCTGGTTGCAGGTGTGTTTGCCGTACGTGCCGGCCACCACGGAGCAGGTGATGAACGTGCTGCGCGTGCTCAAGGGTCGCTCCGGCCCGCTGGTCGACCTCGGCAGTGGCGACGGCAGAATCGTAAGTCTCCACCGCTCTGGGGGCGAAGCAGTGACTCCGTACGCTCTGACTGCCTGGGTTGCCGCTGGCTGGGTGTGGCCGTGTTACGATGGCGTCGCGGCGAGGCGACGGTCGGTGGCGCCGGGTCGGCAGCCGTGCGGTCCAGACGGCGGCTGACGGCGGCCCCGACGTCGCTGGGAGCCGCGCGGCGGTGTCTGCGGCCGTCGTCGTCCTCTCTTGGGAATGGCCTGTCCTGTACTGCGGTGGCCGCACGGCCCGCCAGTGCAGGTCCATTAGCCGTCGCACTGCCAGGACTGGATTATTTAATGACGGGATGTTTCCGTGATCACCTGGTGTCCGTGCCGCACGATCGGACTGGGGCGCGGCTTTGTGCGCGCTAGGACATGCACGCCGCATAGAAGCGTGGCGCGACGGCAGCTGGATGGATGAACGGTATGCTCGCTGACGGTGGGGCTCCAAGGAAATGGCGGCGGTGATGACATTTCACACCCACCGTGCATGCAAACCAACATCGTTCGAAAGTCTTTTTGTCGGCTTTTGGCTCCACGTGAGAAGAATCACGCGCTCCTCTTGCCCGTGACTTTCCGGGCCGTCACTGTGGCCGCTTGTCAGTCCGACCAGAGAGTTATATCGCGTCCCCGTGCCCTGCCTGGCAACCGGCCACTACGGCTGAGCGAGGTAGCGGGCAGGTCTGGACGTCAGGGAGCAACTGTATCGCGTCCCAGTACCCTGCCTGGCAACCGGCCACCACCGCTGACCGAGGTAGCGAGCAGGTCTGGACGTCAAGGGGCAGCTAGTCTGGTGCTGTCTTCGGGGCAGAGGTTAACCTGCTCCACATCCAGTCTTTCCCACTTACGATCGACTGAAGAATGGAACAGCTGGTGTCTCGTGTAACCCGCAGCGTCCATGTGACGCATGTGAACCGCCATTGATGGCGTCAGTGATGAGGCGGGGACAGTGACAGCGCCCCGTCACTGGCGGCGGCTCGCCGGGCCAGGCCTGTCCCGGTGACACCACAGCCGGAGCTAGGAGGTCCCCTCCGGCTCCGGCCGCCCGGCGCATCCTGCGCTGGAGCCCGCTGTCCTGCGCTGGAGCCGGCTGTCCTGCGCTGGAGCCCGGCATGTCCTGCGTTGGAGCCCGGCATGTTCTGTGCTGGAGCCCGGCATGTCCTGCGCTGGAGCCCGGCATGTCCTGCGCAGGAGCCCGCTGTCCTGTGCTGGAGCCCGCTGTCCTGCGCTGGAGCCCGCTGTCCTGCGCTGGAGCCCGCTGTCCCGCGCTGGAGCCCGGCCCGAGGGCATGGCTCGGCGCGAGCTGTCTGGCGCGGCAGACATTAGCATGCGTATCGGCGTGCTGGGCCTCGGCCGGACGGGGGCGAGTCGGGCCTGCTGGAGTGCGTGACGGGTTGGTGTGGCGCAGTGTTCCACCATCTGCTTTGTTGAGCTTCTGTCTGTAGCCTGGCGTGGACGAATTCACGCCAGAGGTGCCGTGAGGGGGGGGGGGGGGGGGATATAACTCGTCCTCGATGGGAACAGCATCCTAATCACAAACCTCTGGCGACCAGGCCAAATCGTCATTACGTATGCTGACTACGGCGGCCACGCGGGTGGCTGTTCCAGGCGATTTGCGTGAACCGTGTAGCCAGGCAAGAAATAACCCAGCTAGCATTAACTTCGACTTCCACGCGGAGCCCCAGGGTGGAGCTGTAGCCTCCGGGCGGCAATGTTGTTACGGTAGAAACTGGCACCTCATAACAGGGTGTGCAATGGCCCTGCCCACGCGCCCAGAAAACGAGAATGTGTCGCCGGCATTCCGTGCTGCTTTATCGGCGGTAGCTTATTCGTCGACTGCGTCTGCAGTGCCATGCGGGGTCGTGCCGTGCTGTGCAGTGCCGTGCCCGTGCTGTGCAGTGCCACGCTGTGCATTGCAGCGCTGTGCAGTGCCGTGCTGTTCTGTGCCGTGCTGTGCTGTGCAGTGCCGTACTGTGCGGTGCCGTGTTGTGCAGTGCTATCCAGTGCTGTGCTGTGCAATGCAGTGCCGTGCTGTGCTGTGCAGTGCTATCTAGTGCCGTGCTGTCCAGTGCTGTGCCGTGCCGTGCCGTGCCGCGCCGTGCCGTGCCGTGCTGTCCATTGCCGTGCTGTGCTGTGGAGTGCCGCGGTGTGCAGTGCCGTGCTATGCTGTCCGGTGCCGTGCCGTGCCGTGCCGTGCCGTGCTGTGCTGTGCCGTGCCGTGCAACACCGTGGTCGCGCAGCTCCGTGTCTAAGCGCCGCCCTGTTTACCGTGGTCGCGCAGCTTCGTGTCTCAGAGCCGCCCTGTTTACCGTGCGGCCCCCCGCTGTCTGCCTCGGCCGTGCCGCTTCGCTCACCAACGGAAAACAACAACCGTTGGCGCCGGCTCCGAAAAACGCGGCGACAAATCATATCTCCTATCTCGACCAACGGTGTAGGAAAGTTCACTGGTGGCGGTCAAAACTTCCTTGCAGGCGGGCGGCCTAGGATAGACTTTTCAACCAGTTATGTTCTCAACGTACCTCACGTGAAATATGGACGGTTCAGATTCGCCCAGTGAAGTTCTGGGACGCTCATAACCCTGGTAGAACTTGTGGCTATGCTCTATGGGCGTTTTGGAGCGACAACTTCGGCGGTGAGCGATGAGGACATCGATGTCATCTGACCTCCGATCAGCCTGACGTCTGGCCGCCCGTCATGACCTCCGGCCGTGACTTACCGCTCAATCACACCTTGAAAGCCAGCCTGACCGTATCTGATCCGGGAACGGAGCCGTTCCTCTTGCGAGACGGCCGGTGGCACGCGGGCGTCGGGCCGCGGCTCGGCCGGCTGGTGCGCGCGGCCGGTCAGCTCGTCTGTCAGTTGCTGGACGCTAGTCCCGCCGCCGGGGACGCCGAGCTATCTTCGGATGGAGTTGTGACCGAGTGCGTCCCGCCGCGAGCGGAGCGATAGTGTTGCCAGCCGGGCTTGCGTCGTGTTCGCTCAGGGGGCCGGTCGAGGCAGTGATGAGGTCGTGTTGGTTTGTGTCTGCGTGCTCGTTTCAGCTGTAGGAATGTGTTTTCGGGATGCGCCGGTGCTGCCTTCAGCAGGACAATCTCCGTCTGGCTGTGAGACGCAGTGGAGTCAGATTGGAGCCAGAGTTGAGTGTCAGGGCGGAGCAGCGAATCTGGTGACCTATTGCTCCATGCGTGCAGCGTGGGTGACGCAGCGGCGGTGGAAATTACCGTATCGTAATGATTCCATTGAATGTAGAGGAACATGAGAATAACCTCATGCTCGTGATGAAATAAAAAAGTCCAGAAAGTGTGCAACATTCGATGTCATTGAACGCAGCGAGCTCCGTGAGGTCCTCCACTCGTGTCGTGCTGTTACCTTACTAACCGGCGGCGTACCAGGCCCATCGTCGTCACATCAATAGTGCTGCGGCAACGCTCGCATCGTAATAGCTGCATTTCAGTGTTGGCACGACGAAACTGCGCGGAAGCCCACAGGCCTCCTCGAAGCAATTAGCGTCCACAGCGATGCCGGAGTTGTGCAATATCGCCCGTTGCTAAATGGTTGCATGCTCAGTCCCTGAAGTCTGGGATTTGACCTGCAGGCATTCGCGAGGTCAGCCTAATGTATCGCTCACACGTTATGGACCGTGGCGGGTGGGCAGCAATTTTGAACTCATGTCTTGTTTATGCGGTGACATGGCCTCTATTCTGAGAGCCCGATTACGCTAATTCAGCCCTTAACAATTTTGCGAGATCGGTCCCGCACAGGCCGGCCGGACTATCTGCGGCCAGCAGGCGTCAGCGAAATTCTTCTCACCTTTCGGCACGAAAATCGGGAGATGTGTCAGCAGCAGCTACCTCTCTTCCGAACGCTCCGTCCGGCATTCCGAACCGGGCCGTGCTGCCGCCTTCTAGGAACTGACCGCCATTTGTTATTGATTCGTCCAGGGCGTGCGGCATCAGTATGCATTCATTGCGTCTGGGATGGCGGCGGAGGGGACGGGAGGGGGGGGGGGGGGGGGTGGGGGGGGGGAGGAAGCGGCCGGTGTGGCGTGCCGAGGGAGATGGTCGCCTCGGCCCTGCCTCCCTGGTGAAGCGGCGCCGGCAGCCGCGGCCTCCGTTGATGCAGGCGTCCGTCGCGGCCCCGATGGTCGCCGCGGCCCTGCCTCCCTGGTGAAGCGGCGCCGGCAGCCGCGGCCTCCGTTGATGCAGGCGTCCGTCGCGGCCCCGATGGTCGCCGCGGCCCTGCCTCCCTGGTGAAGCGGCGCCGGCAGCCGCGGCCTCCGTTGATGCAGGCGTCCGTCGCGGCCCCGATGGTCGCCGCGGCCCTGCCTCCCTGGTGAAGCGGCGCCGGCAGCCGCGGCCTCCGTTGATGCAGGCGTCCGTCGCGGCCCCGATGGTCGCCGCGGCGTGGCCACGATGCACGGCTCGCCTGCTTCCCGCGGCGAGTCACCGTGCTTAACGTTCTAGTGGTGAGGTTATCGTGGGCTCGGGCTGCGGGTATTGGCGTGCCATCTTCATGTAGCGTCTTTTGTTCTGCCGGTATTTTTACCCAGTTCATGCGCTTTTCCGGACGCGTGGACTGCAAGCTGATGATATTGCACAGACGTAAAGCCAGCTCAAGGATTCAAAGGCAGCTCTGTGCTACTTGGTCGAAAGTAATGAAGCTCGCCAACAAGAGCCAGCACAGGTACAGTGGAAATAATCCTTTCATCTCTGAAAAGTATTTAGCGAGCAGGTAAGTAAGCAAAATTAAGCCATGTTTTGAAGTTGTCGGGAAATGGTTCACAAAGTTTGACGTAGAAGTCCATGTTCGTCCTGTAAACTGTCAATGCTGTATTTTGTCTGGAATAAACTGTGTTTCTTGAATTATAAAAAAATGTTTTTATTTGCCAGATTATGCCATCGAAAGCCGCGCGTACCACCGCAAGATATATTGTGCATGGCAAATGCATTGTACCGCGTTATGTGCTCCTTAAGGTTCGCTGTTGAAGAATACGACTCGTTTACCTTTTCTACCTTTTCTGACCTGACCTAGCCTGACCTGACCTGACCTG